>NC_142813.1:0-236693 GCF_049724085.1 Artemia sp. Qi Xiang Cuo
AAATGTACACTCTAAACGCACAGTCCCCGTACGTACTAGTTCTGCCATCCTGAACATTCCTAACGTTCTTGATCCAATTTTAGTATACATTTAAAATTCCGAAGAAATATAAAATTTGCCTCGTGGTTTAAACATAGGAGTTGAAAATATGAATTAAGATCTGAAGCAGCTATTAACATAAAACCCAAAACAACCTCAAAATCAGTTCATAAGTGTTTCTCATGATTGCATTCACAAATTCATTTTTTTCTTATTTCATTTGGATTTTCTTGCATCTCAAGGTTTTTAAGTCACTAAGAGTTTTTTCTATCATTTTTTCGTTTTGTTGAAGAAAATGGCCAGTACTTTCGTAGAATCATGTAAATACGTTTGTTTGGTTAAAAATTTTATATTTATTTTTCTAAGGACTGTGGAACTCACAATTTTCCTATTCATATTTTTTCGACACTCAGATCTTTTTTCTTTTTACATTCATTATGTGCCACTATTCGAGTTTTTGTGTTTCATAGTGAATTTTTTTCTTGTTTTTTTACTTAGTAATATTATTGCTTGTAATCAGGACACTGATTCAAAAATTTCTCTTATTAGATGTTATTGATATGAACCGAAAGTGATTGTAGAATAGACAATAAAAATGGGAAACAATGTAAAAAGTTAAACGCGGTCGTGTTAATGTGGAGGGGGACATTTGCCCCTTCCGTAGTTCTTTTAATTTTTTTTTTTGTGGGGGGGGGGAAAATCTTGGTATTTTCATTGAAGAAATTAAAAAAAGTACAAAAGATCTCCCCCTAGATTTTTAAAAAAATAATCCCCTCCCAAAAAAAATTATTGAATTTGCGGCCATGGTTTAATAGATGAGAGTTAATCGATGTTTATTTCCTTGAACTGGTATTAAATCAAACAGGATGAGGATATGCGATAGAATGTGTTCGAATGAATGTGTAAAACGAAGATCAAGCAAACCATGGTTAGCTAAAACACAGCCAGATCGTTATTATTAATCCCAAACATTAAACAGACCAAAATAGAACCGGACTATTTTGGTTTAAAATCTTGAAACTAGCGACGAAGACCACACTGCCTTTCCATCACAAACAACAAAAGTACGAAGAACAAAAGGGAAATCTTTTTGTAAGACAGTGGAGATAATTTGAATGAATATTTTGGCCCTATTTCCAAGGGCCGTCCTCAGCAAAACAAAAATATATAAAAGAAGAAACACTCACAGCAACATGCGACCAATAAAAAAAACAGTGACATTTTTTTCAAAACAGTCCTGGCATCCTTACTTCAGCGAAGTTCAACCAGGACTGATAAAAAGTAAGGTAAAACAAGACGATTCAATGAAATGAAAGAAAAATAAATTAACAACACGTTCTTATTGCTAATCCAGCCTTTTTGGCAGCTAACCTCAAAGGTCTTTTTGTGACTGGTTCTGTGTTAATGTCGATCGTTTTTTTAAAATATTTTGTAAGATCATTTTTTATTAAATTTGTGTATAGAGCATTTAGGGTATATTCCCCCAAGTCCCTGTGTAATGAAATATTATTATTAATCGTGAGTTTAATTTCAATTGATTTTCGGATTACCTGTTTTATGTTTAAGTCATTGCTAATAAGAGCGGATTCATCAAAAAGTATATTGTGGCTAGGATTTTCAAAAATATGGCTGCCTAATGCAGAATCAGATGAAACAGTGGAAATATTAGAATTTAAAGCTTTGACAATATCATCTTTATGCTGTTGTATGCGCTTTTCTAAATTCTGGTGTGTTCTACCTATATAATATTTGCCACAATCGCATGGTATTTGATAGACCCCTCTTTGGCGAGTAACTGGGGTTTTATCTTTACCAGAATTTAGAAAATTTATGATTCTAAAATTATTTGTGAATACTACATGCAGATTATTTTTTGTGCAAACTTTTTTAAGATTTGTAGTGATTTTTGGGATATAGGGAGGTAAATTATATTTAAGGGCTTGTCAGACATCTCACTTGGTAAACTACCATTAATTTTACGGGAATGTCTTTTCAGTCTACAGTTAATTACATTATTAATAAATATCATAGGATACCCATTTCCAAAAAGTATGTCCTTGATAAAGTTTAATTCTGCTGTGATGTGGGAATCAGAACAAATATTTAGGGCGCGATCGACGAGGGATATTACGACTGCTCTTTTAACTTGAGGGGGGTGGTTTGATGTAAAATGCAAATATCTATTATTTTGTGTTGGTTTTCTATAAATAGTAAAATTGAGTTTATCAAAGCTACGAATCTACGATTTCGTATCTTTGATAAACTCAATTTTACTATTTAGAGAAAACCAGAACACTATACGAGCTGGGTGATATGGACCTAACTCCACCCCCCTCAATTGAACATATCAGTCTTCCTCTAAATCGGTGCTCTCTAACGATCTTAAATGGATTAGGAAAAAATAACATATTACATATACTATCTAAAGTAACTAATATTTAGACCTGGGTCTCCTATGTTATTTATTAATAATGTAATTAACTGTAGACTGAAAAGACATTCCCGTAAAATTAATGATAGTTTACCAAGTGAGATGTCTGACAAGCCCTTAAATATAATTTACCTCCCCTATATCCCAAAAATCACTACAAATCTTAAAAAAGTTTGCACGAAAAATAATCTGCATGTAGTATTCACAAATAATTTTAGAATCATAAATTTTCTAAATTCTGGTAAAGATAAAACCCCAGTTACTCGCCAAAGAGGGGTCTATCAAATACCATGCGATTGTGGCAAATATTATATAGGTAGAACACACCAGAATCTAGAAAAGCGCATACAACAGCATAAAGATGATATTGTCAAAGCTTTAAATTCTAATATTTCCACTGTTTCATCTGATTCTGCATTAGGCAGCCATATTTTTGAAAATCCTAACCACAATATACTTTTTGATGAATCCGCCCTTATTAGCAATGACCTAGGCATAAAGCAGGTAGTCCGAGAATCAATTGAAATCAGACTTAAGATTAATAATAATATTTCATTAAATAGGGACTTGGGGGAATATACACTAAATGCTCTATACACAAATTTAATTAAAAATGATCTTACAAAATATTTTAAAAAACCGATAGACATTAACACAGAACCAGTTACAAAAAGACCTTTGAGGTTAGCTGCCAAAAAGGCTGGATTAGCAATAAGAACATGTTTTTAATTTATTTTCTTTCATTTCATTGAATCGTCTTGTTTTACCTTACTTTTTATCAGTCCTGGTTGAACTTCGCTGAAGTAATGATGCTAGGACTGTTTTGAAAAATTTCCACTTTTTGGTTTTATTGGTCGCATGTTGTTGTGAGTCTTTTTCTTTTATATATTTTTGTCTTGCTGAGGACGGCCCTTGGACATAGGGCCGAAATATTCATTCAAGTTATCTCCACTGTCTTACAAAAAGATTTCCCTTTTGTTCTTCGTACTTTTGTGGTTTGAAATCTGGAAATTGGGGTGGATCCAGGGGAGGGGCAAGGGGGGGGGGCGTGCCCCCCAATCGGATTCTAAAGGCGTGTCCGGTAATTAGTTAAAGCCCTTTTGCGGTAATTAAACTTTCTGATAACCCAATTGTCTCGGATAACCCTAGTTTGTTTCCCCCCCGCTCCTATAAAAAAATCCGGGATCCACCCTTGTCGCTAAAAGACGGAAAAACACGGGAGACAAGGGGGGAAAAGGTGAAAATAATTAGGATTGTTTCAAAGAAGTTCAGAATGTCTCTTTTAACGATACAATACGGTAATGGGTTATCGTGCTGTTTGATTCCCCTTGTCAATAATGTAGGCCTAACACCATGTAGTAATCTGTTACTAGGCGTAACAACATATAGTAATATGTTACTAGGCGTAGTGTATGCCTAATAACATGTAGTACTAGCCCTTTGAATTTCCAATCGAACGAGCCTTTTTCAGAGTTTCTACGACAGCACTGTCAATAAAAAGCTCATATGCGCCTAGCGCATAACTTACCCACCTTGCCCCGAGGGCTCTGAGGGGGGTTATCATCATCAAATACCTACTGTATCAAAATTTTAACGACGGGTAACGCAATGGCTATCTAAGAGTTTTGATGTGAAGGTTTTGGGGAAAAAGTGGGTGTGAGAGGGGGGTTTTTTGGCCTTAATTCACTTTTTTCTATTAAAAAGGGCGCTAGTCCTTTAAATTTCCAATCGGATGAGCCCTTTTTCAAGTTTCTACGACACAACGTTCAATAAAAACCTTATATGCCCCCAGAGCATAACTTACAACCTTACCCTGAGGTCTGTGGGGGGAGTGTTATCCTTGAAGATATAATGTCTGGGCCTATCAACTACTTTGAATAACATGTCTACCTCAAAGTTTTGAGTTGAGGTGTTGTGTAAATGGTGAGGGTGGAAGCGGTGTTAGTTGCCTTCCAATCACTATTGACTATTAAAATGTCCACGAGCAATTTCAATTTATAATTAAATTAACCCTGTTTGAAGTTTCTACAACAACGCTTTATATAAAAAAAAAACTTTTATACCTCCAGGGCTTAACTTACAACCCGTGCCAGGAGCGCTGTGAGGGGGGAGGAGTTATCCTCAAAGACCTAATTAAGTTGAAACCGAGTTTCTTGTGCGATAATAAGGATGTTATAGTCAAAATCTAGGTTGCTAGCAGGAGAGAAAATGGGTAATAAAATGGGTCAAAGAAAGTGGTTTGACGGGTAATAAAATATTATTATTATTATTACTACTAATACTACTACAACTACCGCTACAAATAGTACTACTACTATTTCAACTGATACAGCTACTTCTACTGCTGGTAATACTACTACTACTGCAACTAATACTACTGCTACTACTACTGCTGATACTATTACTACTACTACTTCTACCACTACAACAACAACTACTTTTACCACTGCTACAACTTATACTACTGCTACTGCTTCTACTACTACTACTACTACTAACACTAATACTAATACTAATACTATTACTATTACTACAACTGCTACTGCTTCTCCTACTACTACTGCTTCTACTACTGCTGCTACTACTACTACTGCCGCTGCTACTGCCACCACTACTGCTACTGCTACTACTACCACTATTATTATTATTACTACTACCGTTGCTACTAACACTATTACTACTACTACTACTATTACCTACTAATACTACTTCTACTACTACTACTGCTGCTACAACTGAAACTACTGCTACAACTGCTACTACTACTACTACAACTACTACTGCTACTACTACTCCCACTACTACCACTATTACCTACTATTACCCTACTACTACCACTACTACCACTATATAGTCATATATAGTGACATTCAAAGATACACAACATAGTGACATTAAAATTTGGGGATTAGACTATATATTAGACAAATTATTTAGATCTTTACTTAAATTATAATCTAATTATAATTAAATTTTTAAAGCTCTTTTTTTCACTTGCTTCCATAAAAATCAAAATATTTCAGGATTTTATTTCTCATTCTAGGCTACTCCCAAAATTTGAATGTCACTATGTTGCTAACTTCTGTCCAGTAAAAAGTCAATTTAGGTTATTTTTCTTTAATCGGTATCTCAGAATAATCACCATGTTTACAGGTAATCACAACATTTTATACTAGTAAGAAGGTGTTTAAGCTTACTTTTGACAATTATCAGGGTAAATTATCAGGGTAATGCCATTTATAGTGTTTATTTTTTATCATTAAACTATCCGGGTTGCAGCGGTAGCTAGCAACCTAGTAAGAGTACATAAAGGATCGACACAGTTCACCATAAAATGTGTCAGTCAAGATGACCTCATGTAGTAGATATTAATACAAGTTTTGTTTAGACTTTAAAAAGACAAATGTATAAAAACTGTCTTCTCCAGGATTTGAACTTGTGACTTTGGAGCTGAATTCCAACACGCTATCCACTGCGCCGCGTAGGCTTTCAAGAATACTATTTTAAAATAGTTTACAATTACTCAATTCACAAGTCAAATTTTTTGTTAAAAACCCATAAAAGAATTACTGCATTTTACATACCTATACATAAATTCCTTTTATAATGTTAAAGATAATGCTTGCTACTGAATATTAAGGAAAAAGGCATAATATTCTTAAAACGATGTGATGTCATAACCAGATGTTACAACCATGATGGTTGCAGGTATAACCATCATTTAGAGCTAGTTCTTTTCTATAAAATTGTGAATTTAGCAAAACTTTACCGCATAACACATCATAAACCGTTTTAATCACAAGCTCTAATGTGAGCAGCTTAGCGCAGCGGAAGTGCGTTGGGCGTTCGCCCCAGAGAAGGATGGATCGAAACATCATCGAAGCTCGCTGGGCCTAAGCTGTAGCGTTCTAATCTTCGTTATTGTGATAACGCTCCTTGCTGGCTCTTTCAATTTTTACTTTTCGATACGCTTTTCTGTTCGTTTTAATGTTTGATATTGCTCCTTACTTTCAGTTACAAGACTTTTTTTTATTATTCGACTGCTTACAGATAGTAATATTCAATGGAAAACATGCGGAGAAATTTTTAAAGAGAAGTAATGAACCTCACTAAACTAAAAATAAGCAGAAATATTGTCAAATATTCTTCAAAGTAAAATCTATTATATATCCTCTTTATATGTGTTGCATCATCATGCATTTGATGATTTATTTTAACATTCCAGTTACTATGGCCTAGATTTTGTTCTTTATTACTGTTTTCAAAACGGGTTTTTTCACTTTTTATTTACAATGGGCTCTGGTTCACCTTTCACTAGGTTGTGCCAACTACTGCAATTATTATTTTTCAAAACATGATTTAAACTGTTAGTTACTATGGGCTTCGGTTTGGCTTTTACTTGATTGCATCTACAGCTACAACCATCATTTAGAACTTGTTCTTTTCTATGAAATTGTGAATTTAGCAAAACTTTATCGCATAATACATCGTAAATCGTTTTAATCACATACTCTAACGTGAGCAGGTTAGCGCAGCGGAAGTGCGCTGGTTGTTCGCCCCAGAGAAGGATGGATCGAAACTTCATCGAACCTCGCTGGGCCTAAGCTCTAGCGTTCTAATCTTCATCATTGTGATAACAGTCCTTGCTGTTTTGTTTGGCTCTCTCAATTTTTACTTTTCTATACGCTTTTCTGTTCGTTTTAAGGTTTGATATTGCTCCTTACTTTCAGTTGCAAGACTTGATTTTTTTATTATTTAATTACTTACAGATTACTTACAATTACAATTACAGATTACGTATAATTACTTACAGTAAAAATACGCAGAAATATTGTCAAATATACTTCAAAGTAAAATCTATTATATATCATATCTATATGTGTTGCATCCTCATGCATTTTAGAGAGATATAATTCATTTTTGTTAAATATCAATATTCACAAAAAAAAAAACATATCAAACAGACCTACCACGTGAAAATCTAAACAGATTCGTTTGTCAAATCTGTATAGATTAGCAATTATGATTTGTCAATGCATATTTTAAACTTTTAGTTAGTATGGGCTTCGGTTTGTCTTTTACTTGATTGCATCTACAGCTACAACCATCATTTAGAGCTCGTTCTTTACTATAAAATTGTGAATTTAGCTAAACTTTACCATATAATACATCTTAAACCGTTTTAATCACATTCTCCAACGTAAGCAGCTTAGCGCAGCAGAAGTGCGCTGGGTGTTTGCCCCGGAGAAGGATGGATCGAAACTTCATCGAACCTCGTTGGGCCTAAGGTCTAGCGTTCTTTGGTTAGGTTTTGATCCACTGACCTCAGAAGCTGGTCTGAAGATTTTTATCAAGAAACCTATTCCACAGTTGCCAGTCTCTAATTTGGAAGCGTTTCATTAAACATACAACATTTTGTTTTAATATACTATGAAGTTTACCAGAGCAGTTTTAGTCGATTTTTCAACAACATCCGCTCTTTTAAAGAGAATTTTAATCTGTAATTTTGAATATTTTTTGTAATCCTGGTAAAAAATTCGTAAAATATTTCTTAATTTACATAGATCAGCCTGAATTTTTGCCATCTTCTTGAACTTCTGAATGTAAATTTTTACTTCGTCTTTATGCGTTCCTTGGTACAACCTTTTAGAGGTTTTGATTTTTTCATTATAGCTTTTGTCACCCCAGTATCTACCCATTATTCTGGTAGCAACATTTTTTTATATTTGTTTCGGTAATCTTCATCATTGTGGTAACACTCCTTGCTGTTTTGTTTGGCTCTCTAAATTATTACTTTTCGATACACTTTTCTGTTCGTTTTAAGGTTTGATATTGCTCTTTACTTTCGGTTGCAAGACTTGTTTTTTTTTATTATTTAGTTACTTACAGATAGTAATATTCAATGGAAAACACGCGGAGAAAAATTTTTAAAGAAAAGTAAAGAGCCTCACTAAACTAAAAATAAGCAGAAAGATTGTCAAATATTCTTAAAAGTAAAAACTATTAGCTAAAATATTTGGATTAAAGTATAGTGGATTTAGCAAAAATACAAATGATGATTTATTTTAACATTTCAGTTACTATGGAGTAGATTTCGTTCTTTATTACTGTTTTCAAAAGGAGTTTTTCTTCACTTTTTGGTTACTATGGGCTCTGGTTCGCCTTTCACTTGGTTGTGCCAACTACAGCAATTATGATTTTTCAATGCATACTTTAAACTTTTAGTTAGTATGGGCTTCGGTTTGTCTTTTACTTGATTGCATCTACAGCTACAACCATCATTTAGAGCTCGTTCTTTAATATAAAATTGTGAATTTAGCTAAACTTTACCATATAATACAACATAAACCGTTTTAATCACATTCTCCAGCGTGAGCAGCTTAGCGCAGCGGAAGTGCGCTGGGTGTTTGCCCCGGAGAAGGATGGATCGAAACTTCATCGGCCTAAGGCCTAAGGCCTAAGGTGTAGCGTTCTTTGGTTAAGTTTCGATCCACCGACCTCTGAAGCTGCTCTGAAGATTCTTATCATGAAAACTGTTCCACAGTTGCCAGTCTCTAATTTGGAAGCGTTTCATTAAACATACAACATTTCATTTTAATATACTATGAAGTTTACAAGAGCATTTTTAGTCGACTTTTCAACAACATCCGCTCTTTTAAAGAGAATTTTAATCTGTAATTTTGATTATTTTTTGTAATCCTGGTAAAACATTCGTAAAATATTTCTCAACTTACATAGATCAGACTGCATTTTTGACATGTTCTTGGACTTCTGAATGTAAACTTTTACTTCGTCTTTATGCGTTCTTTGGAACAACCTCGTAGAGGTTTTGATTTTTTCATTATAGCTTTTGTCACCCCAGTATCTACCCATTATTCTGGTAGTAACTTTTTCTTATATTTTTTTGGTAATCTTCCTCATTGTGGTAACACTCCTTGCTGTTTTGTTTGGATCTCTAAATTATTACTTTTCGATACACTTTTCTGTTCGTTTTAAGGTTTGATATTCCTCTTTACTTTCGGTTGCAAGACTTGTTTTTTTTTATTATTTAGTTACTTACGAATAGTAATATTCAAAGGAAAACACGCGGAGAAAACTTTTAAAGAAAAGTAAAGAAGCCTCACTAAACTAGAAATAAGCAGAAAGATTGTCAAATATTCTTCAAAGTAAACACTATTATATATGTGTTGCATCATCATGCATTTCATTATTTATTTTAACATTTCAGTTACTATGGCCTAGATTTTGTTCTTTATTACTGTTTTCAAAGCGTTTTTTTTCACTTTTTGGTTACTATGGGCTCTGGTTCGTCTTTCACTAGGTAGTGCCAACTACTGCAACTACGATTTTTGAAAACATGCTTTAATGTTTTAGTTACTATGGGTTTCGGTATGTCTTTTGCTTGATTGCATCTAAAGCTACAACCATCCTTTAGAGCTCGTTCTTTACTATAGAATTGTGGATTTAGCAAAAATAAATATGACGGTTTATTTTAAAATTTCAGTTACTATGGCCTATATTTCGTTCTTTATTACTATTTTCAAAAACGTGTTTTTTTCACTTTTTGGGAACAATGGGCTCTGGTTTGTCTTTCAATAGGTTGTGCCAACTACAGCAATTATGATTTTTCAAAACATATTTCAAACTTTTAGTTAGTATGGGCTTCGGTTTGTCTTTTACTTGATTGCATCTACAGCTACAACCATCATTTAGAGCTCGTTCTTTAATATAAAATTGTGAATTTAGCAAAAGTTTACCGCATAATACATCATAAACCGTATTAATCACATTCTGTAACGTGAGCAGCATAGCGCAGAGGAAGTGCACTGGGTGTTTGTCCCGGAGAAGCATGGATCAATATCTCATCGAACCTCGCTGGGCCTAAGGTCTAGTGCACTGGGTGTATGCCCTGAAGAAGGATGGATCGAAATCTCATCGAACCTCGCTGGGGCTAAGATCTAGCGTTCTTTGGTTAGGTTTTGATCCACCAACCTCTGAAGCTGCTATGAAGATTCTTATCAAGATATTTGGATTTATCGGCTCTGAGATTTTTCTTGATTTTATTACGTTTAGCTTACATTCATCAAGCTTGTACACGAAAATATATATTTTTGTAAAAATTGATTCTATTTCTAAAAATTTTTCATTTTAATTACAAAAGGCACTAGCTATAGTGCCATTTTACAAAAAAAACTGCATTTTCATGTACAAACTTGATTAATGACGTCATAATCGTAGGTTATTATTATATATGACGTAGTAAGGGAATACGATATTTATAGACGATTATATTTCAACAAGATATCCGGGTTGCAGCGGCAGCTTGCAACCTAGTAGGAAGCAACCACGTCCCATACTAAGGGATACCCATGACTCCTAAAAATAGAGTCAGACCGAATCACAAAGTACACTATTAAAACTGCCTTTTCGAAACTCTTCAGAGCAGATTCAGAGGTCGATGGATCGAAACCTAACCAAAGAGCGCTAGACCATAGGCCCAGCGAGGTTCGATGAGATTTTGATCCATCCTTTTCTGGGGCAAATTCCCAACGCACTTCCGCTAAGCTAAGCTGCTCACACTTAAATAATTTATGATGTATTATACGGGATTTTCTTTCTATATCCAAAATTTTATAGTAAAGAACGAGCTCTAAATGATGGTTGTAGCTGTAGATGCAATCAAGTAAAAGACAAACCGAAGCATATAGTAACTAAAAGTTTAAAATATGTTTTGAAAAATCATTATTGCAGTAGTTGGCACAACCTAGTGAAAAACGAATCAGAGCCCATAGTAACCAAAAGGTGTAAAAAACACGTTTTGAAAACAGTAATAAAGAACGAAATCTAGGCCATAGTAACTGAAATTTTAAAATAAATCACTATATTTATTTTTGCTAAATCCACAATTTTATAGTAAAGAGCGAGCTCTAAATGATGGTTGTAGCTTTAGATGCAATCAAGCAAAAGACATACCGAAACCCATAGTAACTAAAACATTAAAACATATATATATATATATATATATATATATATATATATATATATATATATATATATATATATATATATATATATATATATATATATATATATATATATATATATATATATATATATATATATATATATATATATATATATATATATATATATATTAAATAAATATATACTACAGCTGTAAATATATACTACAGCTGTATATATATATATATATATATATATATATATATATATATATATATATATATATATTTTAAATAAATATATACTACAGCTGTAAATAAATATTATTTAGGAAACAGGGAAACAATTTGTTGGTGATTTATGTGCTATTTATGAAAGCCAAACAAGAAAAATGAAAAGATTTTACCAGCATTAGCGTATCCAACCACAGATATAACAGGAATTTGTCGCTTTTCTCGATTGATCCACACTCTTTGTCGTTGGGCCCTTAATGTTTCAAGTTGATCTTTGATTCTCCGTTCTCTGGCTGACAAAAGTCTTTTTCCTGTTTCAAAAAAAGTCTCCCAAGCACCCCCAATGGCGGATGTGGAGCCACCTAATCTGTCTCCATCTACGATTCCATCTTGAATATACCGTAGATAAGACCTGAAATGTAACAACATTTTACAAGATATGGGCATCATGATTATGGCACCGCATATGGGCACCGCAATTTAGTATAGGCAAGAGGTTTTTCTTTATTATATTATGTACAAAAATCAAATATCTTTGAAAAGACTGCAGTATGAAAAGACATCAAAAATGCAGTTTTTAGTGAAAAATTTATTCTCTCTTAAAAATAATTTATTTTAGTTACAAAAGATTTTTAACCCAATTAATTTCCTTTAAAATGAGCTATTGAACAACTCTCTACGATGTTCCAGTGCCAAGCTATCTGTGGAAAACAAGAAAGAAAAAAGAAAAACAGAAAAAAGAAAAAAAACGCCGTTTAGGCAGAATGTTGTAGTAGCTGCCACTTTTCTTGATTTTCAGGCCAATATATTTCCCTTGCTGTTCAAGCCAATGGACAGAAAATTTCCTATACAGGGGTTTCGGACAAGGCGGTTCTAATCGTGTACTTTTTGTTTTGATCTGACTCCTTTTTTTAGGAGCTATGGGCTTTTATATTTCTTAACATTGGACGTGATCGTCTCTTACTAGGTTGCTAGCTACCGCTGCAACCCGGATACGATTATGATTTATGTACAAAAATCAAATATCTTTGAAAAGATTGCAGTATGAAAAAACATCAAAAATGCAGTTTTTAGTGGAAAGAATTATTCTCTCTTAGAAATAATTTATTTTAGTTACAAAAGATTTTTAACCCATTTAATTTCCTTTAAAATGAGCGATTGAACAACTCTCTACGATGTTCCAGTGCCAAGCTATCTGTGGAAAATAAGAAAGAAAAAAAAAGAAAATACGGCGTTTAGGCAGAATGTTGTAGTAGCTGCCACTTTTCTTGATTTTCAGGCCAATATATTTCCCTTGCTGTTCAAGCCAATGGACAGAGAGTTTCCTATACAGGGGTTTCGGACAAGGCGGTTCTAATCGTGTAATTTTTGTTTTGATCTGACTCCTTTTTTTAGGAGCTATGGGTTTTTATATTTCTTAACATTGGACGTGATTGTCTCTTACTAGGTTGCTAGCTACTGCTGCAACCCGGATGCGATTATGATTTATGTACGAAAATCAAATGTCTTTGAAAAGACTGCAGTATGAAAAAAACATCAAAAATGCGGTTTTCAGTGGAAAAATTTATTCTCTCTTAGAAATAATTTATTTTAGTTACAAAAGATTTTTAGCCCAATTAATTTCATTTAAAATGAGCCATTGAGCAACTCTCTACGATGTTCCAGTGCCAAGCTATCCATGGAAAACAAGAAAGAAAAAAAAAGAAAAAAAAAAAAATACGCCGTTTAGGCAAAATGTTGTAGTAGCTGCCATTTCTCTTGATTTTCAAGCCAATATATTTCCCTTGCTGTTCAAGCCAAAGGAAAGAAAGTTTCCTATAGAGGGGTTTCGGACAAGGTGGTTCTAATGGTGTACTTTTTGCTTTGATCTGACTCCTTTTTAGGAGCTATTGGTTTTCAAATTTCTTAAAATTGGACGTGATCGTCTCTTAATACGTTGCTAGCTACCGCTGCAACCCGGAAAATTGTGGATTTAGAAAGAAAATCCCGTGTAATACATAAAAAACTATTTAAATCGTATTCTTTAGTGTAAGCAGCTTAGTGCAGCGGAAGTGCGTTGGGCATTTGCCCTGGAGAAGGATGGATCGAAATCTTATCGAACCTCGCTGGGCCTAAGGTCTAGCGTTCTTTGGTTAGGGTTTCAATCCTCCAACCTCTGAAGCTGATATGAAGATTCTTATCAAGATATTTGGATTGCTCGGCTCTGAGATTTTTCTTGATTTTATTACGTTTAGCTTACGTTCATCAAGCTTGTACACGAAAATGTAGTTTTTGTAAAAATTGATTCTATTTTTAAAAATTTTTCATTTTTAATTACAAAAGGCACTAGCTGTAGTAATTTCTTTTAGAATGAGCCATTAAACAGCTCTCTACGATTTTCCAGTGCCCAGTTAGCTGAGGAGAAAGAAAAAATGGGGGGGAAATGCTGTCGATGCAGAATGTAGCAGTTAAAGCAAATTTTCTTGTTTTTAAAGCCAACATATTTTCTTTGTTGTTTAAGCCAAGAGACTGTAAGTTTCCTTTGTAACAGTTTCGAAAAGGTAGTTTTAATAGTGTACTTTGTGATTCAATCTGACTCTATTTTTAGGAGTTATGGGTTATTGTATCTCTTAGTATGGGACGTTGCCTCTTCTTACTAGGTTGCAAGCTGCCGCTGCAACCCGGATATCTTGTTGAAAGATAATCGTATATAAATATTGTATTCACTTATTACGTCATATTCAATAATAACCTGCGATTATGACGTCATTCATCAAGTTTCTACTTAAAAAGGCAGTTTTTTTTTTGTAAAAAGTGATACTATTTTAAAAGCTATTTGTTTTTTAATTACAAATGAAACGAGATACAGCAATTCCCTTTAAAACAAGCTATTAAATAGCTCTGGGATTTTGCCAGTGCCCAGATAGCCGAGAGGAAAAAACAGAAAAAAGATGCCGTCGATGTCGAATATCGTAGGTCAAGCCACTTTTCTTGTTTTTCAAGCAAGAATATTTTCTTTGTTGTTCAAGCCAAGAGACTGTAAGTTTCCTATGTCAAAGTTCAAAAAACAAGGTAGTTCTAATAGTGTACTTTGTGCTTTTATCCGACATTATTTTTAAGAGTTATGGGTTATTGTATTTCTTAGCATGGGACGTGATCATCTCTTGCTAGGCTGCTAGCTACCGCTGCAACCCGGATATCATAAATGAATACCAGTGGCTTTAATCTGGAAATGTGCTCATCAGGCTGCATTTTCGTGGACCCCTGTCCACACTTTGAAAAGTATTTTCATTTTTGACCCTTTTATTTGTCACACATTTTGAAGTTGAAAGGAAGAAGTAGAGAATTTGATGTTGTTCAAGACAATAACGAGACATGTCAAGGTGCTTTAATCAGGCTATGTTCTCGTGGACCCTGTCCACACTTTGAAAAGTATTTTCATTTTGAACCCTTTTATTTGTCACAGATTTTGAAGTTGAAAGGAAAAAGTAGAGAATTTGATGTTGTTCAAGACAATAACGAGACATATCAAATTCATCATTGGGCCCTTTTGAAAATTGTAGTATGTTTTGGCTCTGGTTCACCTTTCACTAGGTTGTGCCAACTACTGCAATTATGATAAATCAAAACATGTTTTAAACTTTTAGTTAGTATGGGCTTCGGTTTGTCTTTTACTTGACTGCATCTACAGCTACAGACATCATTTAGAGCTCATTCTTTACTATAAAATTGTGCATTTAGCAAAACTTTACCGTATAAAACATCATAAACCGTTTTAATCATATTCTCTAACGTGAGCAGCTTAGCGCAGCGGAAGTGCGCTGGGTGTTTGCCCTGGAGGAGGATGGTTTGGGGTGTTTGCCCCGGAACCTCGCTGGGCCTAAGGTCTAGTGTTCTTTGGTTAGGTTTCGATTCACCAACCTCTGAAGATTCTTATCAAGAAAACTGTTCCACAGTTGCCAGTCCCTACCTTGGAAGTGTTTCATCAAACATACAACATTTCGTTTGGTTATTACTAAGAAGTTTTACCAGTGCATTTTAAGTCGACTTTTCAACAACATCTGCTCTCTTAAAGAGGATTATAACCTGTAATTTTGAAAAAATTTTGTAATCCTATTAAAACATTCGTAAAATATTTTTCAGTTTAAATAGATCAGCTTGCAATTTTGCCATCTTCTTGGAATTCTGAATGTAAATTTACACTTTGTCTTTATGTGCTCTTTGGTACAACCTCGCAGAGGTTTTGTTTTTTTCATTGTAGCTTTTGTCACCCGAGTATCTACCCATTATTCTGGTAGCAACTTTTTTCTTATATTTGTTTCGGTAATCTTCATCATTGTTATAACACTCCTTGGTGTTTTGTTTGGCACTCTCAATTGTGACTTCTCGATACGCTTTTCTGTTCGTTTTAAGGTTTTATATTGCTCCTTATTTTCAGTTGCAAGATTTGTCTTCTTTATTATTTAATTACTTACAGATAGTAATATTCAATGGAAAACACGCGGAGAAATTTTTTTAAAGAAAAGTAAAGAGCCTCATTAAACAAAGCATAAGCACGCAAATATTCTTCAAAGTAAAAACTATTATATATCCTATCTATATATGTTGCATCATAATGCATTTGATGATTTATTTTAACATTTCAGTTACTATGCCCTAGATTTTGTTCTTTATTACTGTTCTCAAAACGTGTTTTTTCACTTTTTGCTTACTATGGGCTCTCAGTTCACCTTTCACTAGGCTCGGCCAACTACTGCAATTATGATTTTCAAAACATGTTTTAAACTTTTAGTTATTATGGTCTTCGGTTTGTCTTTTACTTGATTGCATCTACAGCTACAACCATCATTTAGAGCTCGTTCTTTACTATAAAACTTTGGATATAGAAAGAAAATCCCGTATAATACATCATAAATTATTTAAATCACATTCTCTTGTGTGAGCAGCTTAGCTTAGCGGAAGTGCGTTGGGAATTTGCCCCAGAGAAGGATGGATCAAAATCTCATCGAACCTCGCTGGGCCTATGGTCTAGCGCTCTTTGGTTAGGTTTCGATCCATCGACCTCTGAATCTGCTCTGAAGGTTATTATCAAGATATCTGGATTGCTCGACTCTGATATTTTTCTTGATTTTATTACGTTTAGCTTACGTTCATCAAGCTTGTACACGAAAATGTAGTTTTTGTAAAAATTGATTCTATTTTCAAACTTTATCATTTTTAATTACAAAAGGCACTAGCTATAGTAATTTCCTTTAGAATAAGCCATTAAACAGCTCTCAACGATTTTCTAGTGCCAGTTAGCTGAGGAGAAAGAAAAAATTGGGGGGGGGGGAGGAATGCTGTCGATGCAGAATATCGCAGTTGAAGCAAATTTTCTTATTTTTATAGCCAACATATTTTTTTTGTTGTTTAAGCCAAGAGACTGTAAGTTTCCTATGTAAGAGTTTCGAAAAGGCAGTTTTAATAGTGTACTTTGTGATTCGATCTGACTCTATTTTTTGGAGTTATGGGTATCTCTTAGTATGGGACGTGGTTGCTTCCTACTAGGTTGCAAGCTGCCGCTGCAACCCGGATATCTTGTTGAAATAAAATCGTCTATAAATATCGTTTCCCTTACTACGTCATATATAATAATAACCTACGATTATGACGTCATTAATCAAGTTTGTACATAAAAATGCAGTTTTTTTTGTAAAATGGCACTATAGCTAGTGCCATTTGTAATTAAAAATGAAATAGTTTTAAAAATAGAATCAATTTTTACAAAAAAATACATTTTCGTGTACAAGCTTGATGAATGTAAGCTAAACGTAATAAAATCAAGAAAAATATCAGAGCCGATAAATCCAAATATCTTAATAAGAATCTTCATAGCAGCTTCAGAGGTCGGTGGATCGAAACCTTACCAAAGAACGCTAGACCTTAGCCCCAGCGAGGTTCGTTGAGACTTCAATCCATCCTTCTCCGGGGCATACACCCAGTGCACTAGACCTTAGGCCCAGCGAGTTTCGATGAGATATTAATCCATCCTTTTCCGGGACAAACACCCAGTGCACTTCCTCTGCGCTATGCTGCTCACGTTACAGAATGTGATTAATACGGTTTATGATGTATTATGCGGTAAACTTTTGCTAAATTCACAATTTTATATTAAAGAACGAGCTCTAAATGATGGTTGTAGCTGTAGATGCAATCAAGTAAAAGACAAACCGAAGCCCATACTAACTAAAAGTTTAAAATATGCATTGAAAAATCATAACTGCTGTAGTTGGCACAACCAAGTGAAAGCCGAACCAGAGCCCATAGTAACCAAAAAGTGAAGAAAAACTCCTTTTGAAAACAGTAATAAAGAACGAAATCTAGGCCATAGTAACTGAAATGTTAAAATAAATCATCATTTTTATTTTTGCTAAATCCACTATACTTTAATCCAAATATTTTAGCTAATAGTTTTTACTTTTAAGAATATTTGACAATCTTTCTGCTTATTTCTAGTTTAGTGAGGCTCTTTACTTTTCTTTAAAAAGTTTTCTCCGCGTGTTTTCCTTTGAATATTACTATCTGTAAGTAACTAAATAATAAAAAAAACAAGTCTTGCAACCGAAAGTAAAGAGCAATATCAAACCTTAAAACGAACAGAAAAGTGTATCGAAAAGTAAAAATTTAGAGAGCCAAACAAAACAGCAAGGAGTGTTACCACAATGATGAAGATTACCGAAACAAATATAAAAAAATGTTGCTACCAGAATAATGGGTAGATACTGGGGTGACAAAAGCTATAATGAAAAAATCAAAACCTCTACGAGGTTGTACCAAAGAACGCATAAAGACGAAGTAAAAATTTACTTTCAGAAGTCCAAGAACATGTCAAAAATTCAGTCTGATCTTTGTAAGTTAAGAAATATTTTACGAATGTTTTACCAGGATTACATAAAATATTCAAAATTACAGATTAAAATTCTCTTTAAAAGAGCGGATGTTGTTGAAAAATCGACTAAAACTGCTCTGGTAAAATTCATAGTATATTAAAACAAAATGTTGTATGTTTAATGAAACGCTTCCAAATTAGAGACTGGCAACTGTGGAACAGTTTTCGTGATAAGAATCTTCATAGCAGCTTCAGAGGTCGGTGGATCGAAACCTAACCAAAGAACGCTAGACCACAGGCCCAACGATGCTCGATGAAGTTTCGATCCATCCTTCTCCGGGGCAAACACCCAGCGCACTTCCGCTGCGCTAAGCTGATGACGTAGGAGAATGTGATTAAAACGGTTTATGTTGTATTATATGGTAAAGTTTAGCTAAATTCACAATTTTATAGTAAAGAACGAGCTCTAAATGATGGTTGTAGCTGTAGATGCAATCAAGTAAAAGACAAACCGAAGCCCATACTAACTAAAAGTTTAAAACATGCATTGACAAATCATAATTGCAGTAGTTGGCACAACCTAGTGAAAGGCGAACCAGAGCCCATAGTAACCAAAAAGTGAAGAAAAACTCCTTTTGAAAACAGTAATATAGAACGAAATCTACTCCATAGTAACTGAAATGTTTAAATTGATAATCAATTTGGTGATTCGTAGATTTAAACATATTTTTCCTGTTTCAGTTGGGAAAACATTTATATAATTCATTTATTCATCCTTACATTGTATACGGTCGTTCTGTGTGGGCTAGTAATTTTGTTGTAAATTTGAAACAGATACAAATTGTGCAGAATAAAGCACTGCGCCTGCTCGGTGATTTTGAAAATTGTGAAAGTACAGTGGATTGTTATCACCATTTTAATATTTTAAATGTTGGGCAGTTGAGGGAATATCAGACCGGTATTTTTGTGTATCGGTGTTTAAATAAATTAACACCTAATTATTTTTGTGATGTTTTATCATCGAATTCTGCGTACCATTCTTATGATACAAGGAATTCTGCGGACCTAGTACACACTGCTAGGTCTAGTTTTGTATTTAGGCATGTGGGTGTTTCGGTAGGGAATAGTCTTCCGGAAAGCACTAGGATGGTGTCCTCTTTTAAAAATAGGTTAAAGAATTTCTTAATGAATATAAATTGGTGAGGAGGGGGAGGGGCTGTATTCTGTCTTCTGTCTTGTGTAAGTATTGGTTCACGGTTCCCATGAGGTTTATTTTTTATTCATTTATATGATTGCATCATGTTTTTTTGTTTTTTTTTTCAATATATATGTGAGTTAACTTTTTTTCAATATACATATGAGTGGGTAAAATAGTGAGTCCTGCCACAAACAAATCTGTATAGATTTTCACGTGGTAGGTCTGTTTGATATGTTTTTTTTTTGTGAATATTGATATTTAACAAAAATGAATTATATCTCTCTAAAATGCATGAGGATGCAACACATATAGATATGATATATAATAGATTTTACTTTGAAGTATATTTGACAATATTTCTGCGTATTTTTACTTCACTGATTCTCTTTACTTTTCTTTAAAAAATCTTCTCCGCATAATTTCCATTGAATGTTACTATCTGTAAGTAATTAAATAATAAAAAAATCAAGTCTTGCAACTGAAAGTAAGGAGCAATATCAAACCTTAAAACGAACAGAAAAGCGTATAGAAAAGTAAAAATTGAGAGAGCCAAACAAAACAGCAAGGACTGTTATCACAATGATGAAGATTAGAACGCTAGAGCTTAGGCCCAGTGAGGTTCGATGAAGTTTCGATCCATCCTTCTCTGGGGCGAACAACCAGCGCACTTCCGCTGCGCTAAGCAGCTCACGTTAGAGAATGTGATTAAAACGATTTATGATGTATTATGCGATAAAGTTTTGCTAAATTCACAATTTTATAGAAAAGAACAAGTTCTAAATGATGATTGTAGCTGTAGATGCAATCAAGTAAAAGACAAACCGAAGCCCATAGTAACTAACAGTTTAAAACATGTTTTGAAAAATCATAATTGCAGTAGTTGGCACAACCTAGTGAAAGGTGAACCAGAGCCCATTGTAAATAAAAAGTGAAAAAACCCGTTTTGAAAACAGTAATAAAGAACAAAATCTAGGCCATAGTAACTGGAATGTTAAAATAAATCATCAAATGCATGATGATGCAACACATATAAAGAGGATATATAATAGATTTTACTTTGAAGAATATTTGACAATATTTCTGCTTATTTTTAGTTTAGTGAGGTTCTTTACTTCTCTTTAAAAATTTCTCCGCATGTTTTCCGTTGAATATTACTATCTGTAAGTAGTCAAATAATAAAAGAAAGTCTTGTAACTGAAAGTAAGGAGCAATATCAAACATTAAAACGAACAGAAAAGCGTATCGAAAAGTAAAAATTGAAAGAGCCAAACAAAACAGCAACGAGTGTTATCACAATAACGAAGATTAGGACGCTACAGCTTAGGCCCAGCGAGGTTCGATGATGTTTCGATCCATCCTACTCCGGGGCGAAAACCCAACGCACTTCCGCTGCGTTAAGCTGCTCACATTACACCTTGTGATTAAAACGGTTTATGATGTATTGTGCGCTAAAGCTTTGCTAAATTCACAATTTTATAGTAAAGAACAAGCTCTAAATGATGGTTGTAGCTGTATATGCAATCAAGTAAAAGACAAACCGAAGTCCATACTAACTAAAAGTTTAAAACATGTTTTGATTTATCATAACTGCAGTAGTTGGCACAACCTAGTGAAAGGCAAACCAGAGCCAAAACATAGCCTACTACAATTTTCAAAAAGGGCCCAATGATGAATTTGACATGTCTCGTTATTGTCTTGAACAACATCAAATTCTCTACTTTTTCCTTTCAACTTCAAAATCTGTGACAAATAAAAGGGTCCAAAATAAAAGTACTTTTCAAAGTGTGGACAGGGGTCCACAAGAACATAGCCTGCTTAAAGCACCTTGACATGTCTCGTTATTGTCTTGAACAACATCGTATTCTCTACTTTTTCCTTTCAACTTCAAAATGTGTGATAAATAAAAGGGTCTAAAATTAAAATATTTTTCAAAGTGTGGACATTGGTCCACGAGAACGCAGCCTGATGAGCACCTTCCCAGATTAAAGCCACTGGTATTCATTTATGATATCCGGGTTGCAGCGGTAGCTAGCAATCTAGTAAGAGATGATCACGTCCCATGCTAAGAAATACTATAGCCCATAACTGTTAAAAATAATGTCGGATAAAAGCACAAAGTACACTATTAGAACTGCCTTGTTTTAAAATTTGACATAGGAAACTCACAGTCTCTCGGCTTGAACAACAAATAAAACATGTTTGCTTGAAAAACAATAAAAGTGGCTTGACCTACGATATTCGACATCGACGGCATCTTTTTTCCGTTTTTTCCTCTCGGCTATCTGAGCACTGAGAAAATCCCAGAAAGCTGTTTAATAGCTTTTTTAAAGGGAATTGCTGTATCTAGTTTCTTTTGTAATTAAAAAACAAATAGCCTTTAAAATAGTATCACTTTTTACAAGAACACTGCATTTTTATGTAGAAACTTGATGAAAGACGTCATAATCGTAGGTTATTATTATATATGACGTAGTAATTGAATACAATATTTATACACGATTATCTTTCAACAAGATATCCGGGTTAGAGTGGCAGCTTGCAACCTAGTAAGAAGAGACCACGTCCCATACTAAGAGATACAATAACCCATAACTCCTAAAAACAGAGTCAAATCGAATCACAAAGTACACTATTAAAACTTCCTTTTCGAAACTCTTACATAGGAAACTTACAGTCTCTTGGTTTAAACAACAAAGAAAATAATTTGGCTTTAAAAACAAGAAAATTTGCTTTAACTGCTATATTCTGCATCGACAGCATTTCCCCCTCCATTTTTTCTTTCTCCTCAGCTAACTGGGCACTGGAAAATTGTAGAGAGCTGTTTAATGGCTCATTCTAAAGGAAATTACTACAGCTAGTACCATTTGTAATAAAGAATGAAATATTTTTTGAAATACAATCAATTTTTACAATAACCTACATTTTCGTGTACAAGCTTGATGAACGTAAGCTAAACGTAATAAAATAAAAAAAAATATCAGAGCTGAGAAATCCAAATATCTTAATAAGAATCTTCAGAGCAGCTTCAGAGGTTGGTGGATCAAAACCTAACCAAAGAACGCTAGACCTTAGGCCCAGCGAGGTTCGTTAAGATTTCGATCCATCCTTCTCCAGGGCAAATGCCCAACGCACTTCCGCTGCGCTAAGCTGCTTACACTAGAGAATGTGATTTGAATAGTTTTTGATGTATTATACGGGATTATTTCTAAATCCACAATTTCCCGGGTTGCAGCGGTAGCTAGCAACCTAGTAAGAGACGATCACGTCCAATGTTAAGAAATATAAAAACCCTTAGCTCCTAAAAAATGAGTCAGATCAAAGCAAAAAGTACACCATTAGAACCGCCTTGTCCGAAACCCCTTTATAGGAAACTTTCTTTCCCTTGGCTTGAACAGCCAGGGAAATATATTGGCTTGAAAATCAAGAAAAGCGGCAGCTACTACAACATTCTGCCTAAACGGCGTATTTTTTCTTTTTTCTTTTTTCTTTTTTCTTTCTTGTTTTCTACAGATAGCTTGGCACTGGAACATCGTAGAGAGTTGTTCAGTGGCTCATTTTAAAGGAAATTAATTGGGTTAAAAATGTTTTGTAACTAAAATAAAATATTTCTAAGAGAGAATAGATTTTTCCACTAAAAACTGCATTTTTGATGTCTTTTCATACTGCAGTCTTTTCAAAGATATTTGAGTTTTGTATATAAATGATAATCGTATCCGGGTTGCAGCAATAGCTAGCAACCTAGTAAAGACGATCACGTTCAATGTTAAGAAATATAAAAACCCATAGCTCCTAAAAAAGGAGTCAGATCAAACAAAAAGTACACCATTAGAACCGCCTTCTCCAAAACCCCTTTATAGGAAACTTTCTGTCCCTTGGCTTGAACAGCAAGGGAAATATATTGGCTTGAAAATCAAGAAAAGTGGCAGCTACTAAAACATTCTGCTTAAATGGTGTATTTTTTCTTTTTTTCTTTTATCTTTCTTGTTTTCCACAGATAGCTTGGCACTGGAACATTGTAGAGAGCTGTTTAATGGCTCATTTTAAAGGAAATTAATTGGGTTAAAAATCTTTTGTAACTAAAATAAATTATTTCTAAGAGAGAATACATTTTTCCACTAAAAACTACTTTTTGATGTCTTTTCATACTGCAGTCGTTTCAAAGATATTTTATTTTTATACATAATATAATAAATTTTATACGCCACTTAATTATAGTGAAGGTTAGTAATTCAACAGGTAGCTTGGCACTGAAACTTCGTAGAGAGTTTTTCAATGGCTCATTTTAAAGCAAATTAATGGGGTTAAAACTCTTTTGTAATTAAAACAAATTATTTTTATTACATTAAGAAATTTCAATTATATTCCTTAAGAAATCATCATAAGTAAAAATTTCCCATGCGGAAATTGAACTCAAGCCAACTGGGTGAGAGCTATCCCAAGCTCTAGACCATATAGGATATATTAAAATATCCGAATAATGAAGTTTATGTTAAAGAAAAAATTATAAACCTAGTTAGCTGTCTGATTATTTGAGAATCGTCTCTTACTATTCCAAAGAAGAAAACGCCGAAGGCTTTTTCCTGTTTGCAATTTATAATCTGGGTTCAAGCGGTTGTTATAGTAAAGAATAGACTCAAGCCCTAAGAAACTGAACCCTGTGGTTCATTCATATTATCTTCCCTATTTTAGCTAGGATGTAATTTTATTAAAAGACAATCATTGGAATATAAAAAATTTGCATACATTGTTACATTAAAAGACAATCACTGAAATTATAATAAAGAACGAACCCTTCCCTACACTAACTTCTATAGGCAGCTTAACTATAATTAAGATTAAAGTGTTTATATTAAGACAATGCAAAAGGTATGAGAAAAAACTGAAAAATTCTATAAACTGCAAAAATTTAATAGTAAGTGACAATCACGTCCATTGTTAAGAAATATAAAAACCCATAGTTCCTAACAAAGGAATCAGATCAAAACAAAAAGTACACCATTAGAACCGCCTTGTCTGGAACCCCTGTATAGTAAACTTTCTGTCCCTTGGCTTGAACAGCAAGGGAAATATATTGGCTTGAAAATCAAGAAAAGTGGCAGCTACTACAACATTCTGCCTAAACGGGATATTTTTTTTTTCTTTTTATCCAGAGATAGCTTGGCACTGGAACAGCGTAGATAGTTGTTCAATGGCTCATTTTAAGGGAAATTAATTGGGTTAAAAATCTATAGTAACTAAAATAAATTATTTCTAAAAGAGAATAAATTTTTCCACCAAAAATTGCACTTTTGATGTCTTTTCACACTGCAGTCTTTCAAACATAATCGTATACCAGCGGTAAGATTGGAACCCACGCCTCCGAAGAGACTGGTGGCTAACACCAGTGCCTTGGACCACTTGGCCAGGCTGCCTCTCATAAATAAATATATATGTGAATTTGGGTTGTAGCAGTAGCTAGCAACCTAGTAAGAGACGATCAGTCCAATGCTAAGAAATATAAAAACCCAAAACTCCTAAAAATAGAGTCAGATCAAAACAAAAGTACATCATTAGAAATACCTTGTCTGAAACCCTACTAGATAAATAATGAATGTCATCATAGTTTTTATATTAGAGCTATGACGTGAATAGAAAAACACGAAATTATATTGTTTTTTCTGAAGACGTCATGAAATAATACCATTGCACCATGACGTCATGAAATAAAATCATTACGCAGTGACGTCATAATTACTATATAAGAAACGTCAAAACTGTAAATGGTCTCATTCATGACTACATAATGGTTAGATCAAAGCAAGCTACACGCAAGTTAAAAAATCAGTACTACAAAAAAAAACAGAGATAGTAACTTGAAAAGAAAAAAGCAAATTTATTCAACCGACCAGGTGTATCGAGAAGTGATAATTGAGAGAGCAAAACAAAACAGCAAGATGTGTTATCACAATGATGAAGATTATAGACATGCGAAAATTGAGACAGCCAAACAAAAGATCAAGGAGCGTTATCACAATGATGAAGATTATAGACATGCAAAAGTTGAGACAGCCAAACAAAACATCAAGGAGTGTTATCACAATGATAAAGATTATAGACATGCGAAAATTGAGACAGCCAAACAAAACATCAAGGAGCGTTATCAAAATGATAAACTTTATAGAGAAGCAACAATTGAGCAGGCTAGACAAAAGATCAAGGAGCGTTATCACAATGATGAAGATTATCGAAAAATATATAAGAAAAAAGTTGCTACCAGAATAATGGGTAGATACTGGGGTGACAAAAGCTATAATGAAAAAACTAAATTCTCTGCGAGGTTGTACCGAAGAACGCATAAGGACAAAGGGAAAAATTTTTACAGTAAAGAACGACCCTTAGCTCATAGTAAGAGAAATAGGAATATGCAGGTTACATCGGTATCTAGCAACCTCTGGGTTGCAGTGGTATCACAGAGTTCGTGATAACAAACTGTATAGAAAGAGCGACTCGTCTCAATAGAAACCGAAACTCTAAAAAACGAAATTTTGATACCAATAGATCCGGGTTGCAGCGGTCGCTAGCAACCTAGTAAGAGACCATCACGCCCCATAATAAAAACTGAAGTAATCCATATAAATCCGGGTTGCAGCGGTAGCTAGCAACCTAGTAAGAGACGATCACGTCAAATGTTAAGAAATATAAAAACCCATAGTTCCTAACAAAGGAGTCAGATCAAAACAAAAAGTACACCATTAGAACCGCCTTGTCCGAAACCCCTGAATAGTAAACTTTCTGTCCCTTGGCTTGAACAGCAAGGGAAATATATTGGCTTGAAAATCAAGAAAAGTGGCAGCTACTAAAATATTCTGCCTAGACGGGATATTTTTTTTTTTTTTTTTTGTATCCAGAGATAGCTTGGCCCTGGAACATCGTAGATAGTTGTTCAATGGCTCATTTTAAAGGAAATTAATTGGGTTAAAAATCTATAGTAACTAAAATAAATTATTTCTAAAAGAGAATAAATTTTTCCACCAAAAACTGCATTTTTGATGTCTTTTCACACTGCAGTCTTTCAAACATAATCGTATACCAGCGGTAAGATTTGAACCCACGCCTCCGAAGACACTGGTGGCTAACACCAGTGTCTTGGACCACTCGGCCAGGCTGCCTCTAATAAATATATATGTGAATTTGGGTTGCAGCAGTAGCTAGCAACCTAGTAAGAGACGATCAGTCCAATGCTAAGAAATATAAAACCTAAAACTCCTAAAAATAGAGTCAGATCAAAACGAAAGTACATCATTAGAACTACCTTGTCTGAAAGCCTACTAGATAAATAATTAATGTCACCATAGTTTTATATTAGAGCTATGACGTGAATAGAAAAACACGAAATTATTTTGTTGTTTCTGAAGACTTCATGAAATAATACCATTGCGCCATGACGTCATGAAATAAAATAATTACGCCGTGACGTCATAATTACTATATAAGAAACGTTAAAACTGTAAATTGTCTCATTCATGAATACATAATGGTTAGATCAAAGCAAGCTACACGAAAGTTAAAAAATCAGTACTACAAAAAAAACAGAGATAGTAACTTGAAAAGAGAAAAGCAAAGGTATTCAACCGACCAGACGTATCCAGAAGTAATAATTGAGAGAGCAAAACAAAACAGCAAGATGTGTTACCACAATGATGAAGATTATAGACATGCAAAAATTGAGACAGTCAAACAAAACATCAAGGAGCGTTATCAAAATGATAAACTTTATAGAGAAGCAACAATTGAGCAGGCTAGACAAAAGATCAAGGAGCGTTATCACAATGATGAAGATTATCGAAAAATATATAAGAAAAAAGTTGCTACCAGAATAATGAGTAGATACTGGGGTGACAAAAGCTATAATGAAAAATTAAATTCTCTGCGAGGTTGTACCGAAGAACGCATAAGGACAAAGGGAAAAATTTTTACAGTAAAGAACGACCCTTAGCTCATAGTAAGAGAAATAAGAATATACAGGTTACATCGGTATCTAGCAACCTCTGGGTTGCAGTGGTATCACAGAGTTCGTGATAACAAACTGTATAGTAAGAGTGACTCGTCTCGTCTCAAAATATATTAAAAAAGCTGTCAGACATGAAAAATAAATATCTTTCAGTTTCCAATCATTGTTCTAGCGTTGAATCAACCAACACTTCAGATAGGAATTGGCATTTTTGCACTTTTTTGGAACAGAAGAATTCCAACACAAAGGATAGGATTGAATCTATTTCTTCAAATTTTTGTGGTCCTGTTCATGTTTCTCACAGTGACAGTTTCACTCCAAGCTCCTATATGCCAAAATGAAGCTCCAAAAATATAAACAGAACTTTTTTTAATTTCGTTAAGACCCGTAGCAATGTTGAAATTTTTGTCAGGTAAATTACATCCAGCGACCCATGCCTGCCATCCGATGAGGTCATGACAGAGGTGGCTAAACTCACCTTTGATTATTTAGCCTTGGTTACGATTATGAAAGTAATTGAGTATAAAATAAAAGATAAGGCCAAAGGATATAAAAGCTTCAGCTATAGCTCTTCAATCACGCTTAATCATATTTTTAGGACATTAAAATTGCTGTCTTTTGGAATCCTTGCAACAGCTGGGATCGAACCTCAGTCCCGAACTTTTCTAGACGTGGCAGTACCCACTTTGCAGTTACAAGTTATTCAATTTGGATATTTAAAATATATATGATGAGAGATAAGTAGCTCGTCTGTAAGAGAAAATTACATCATAGCCCAGATAGCTAACTGTCACTGAAAAAACATTATGTCGCCCTTTACATTTATCATATCTTATATGTAACATATTTTGTTATGAGTATCTGATAGTAAAATGGTAAGTACACCCGCTTCTGATGCGGGTAATAGGGGTTCAATTCCTAGTGATGGGGAATTTGTATACATTATCTTTAAATATATCTGTACTGGCATATACTGTTGTTAAGTGGCATATACAAGTTAGTAAAGGCAAATTTTGTTCCTTATAATACTAACTATTATTTTAATCCTTCGGTCACTATGGGTAAAATTCTTTCTTTGTTATAAAGAATGTTAAAAAAACTAATAGAATATTCACCTACCTATGGTCTCTATAAGCTAAAAGTATCTTGATTTCAGGAAACTCAATCGAAATACGATTCCTGAATAGCTTGTATCTATTTTTGCAATACATTTATTGAAATTTGCTGTTTAACTAAATGTTTCGGATACCATGGGGTAGAGTTTGTTCTTTACTATAATTAACTTCAATGATCGATCCTTTATGTACTAACTACATCCAACGACTATGACGTCATTGATCAATATTGTATATAAAAAATTAAGTTTTTCGTAAAAAATAATTAGTTTTTTTTTAAAGAATTAAGTAGGAATGGCACTAGATCTAGAGATTTCCTTTAAATTGAGCCATTAAACAACTCTCTACGATGTTCCAGTGCCAAGCTATCTGTGGAAGAGAAGGAAAGAAAAAATATGCCGTCTAGGCAGAATGTTGTAGTAACCGCAACTTTTCTTGATTTTCAAGCCAATATGTTTCCCTTGCTGTTCAAGCCAAATAACGGAAAGTTCACTATACAGGGGTTTCGGACAATGCAGTTCTAATGGTATACTTTTTGTTTTGATCTGAATTTTTTTTTAGGAGTTATGGGTTTTAATATTCCTTAACATTGGACGTGATCGTCTCTTACTAGGTTGCTAGCTACCGCTGCATCCCGGATGTTCTTTACTAAGTTTCAGCCATCTCTACAGCCATGGTACTGATGGGAATTACATAATCCCTATTCATGTTTCAGTTAACATGGGCTATCTGTCGTTCTTTATTGTAAAAAAAATTTAAATTAGTTTTTTTGTTAGGTTTTTTTTTAATAACAAGCCGAAATATTTTCTTTGTTGTTTAAGCTAAGAGCTTTTTATGTTTTATGTTTAAACATAACATATGTTTAAACATAACAGCTTTTTATGTTTAAACATAAAATTCATTAATCGGATATTTTAATATATCCTATATGGTCTAGAGGTTGGGAAAGCTCTCACTCAGTTGGCTTGAGTTCAATATCCGTATGGGAAATTTTTACTTATGATGATTTCTTAAGGAATTATAATTAAAATTTCTTAATGTAATAAAAAAATTGTTTTAATTACAAAGGTTTTTAATCCCATTAATTCCCTTTAAAATGAGCCATTGAACAACTCTCTACTATGTTCCAGTGCCAAGCTATCTGTTGAATTACTATCCTATACTATAATTAAGTGGTTTTGTCATTAAGTGGCGTATAAAATTTAGTATTAAGTGGCGTATAAAATTTAGTATAGGCAAGATGTCGTTCTTTATTGTAACCCGAAAAACAACTTTTCAAAAGATGCTTTTATTATCTTAACTTTTAGTTACTATGTGCCGTAGTTTGTTCTTTACTAGATACGCTATATATAGTAACGACCTAAGATTTTTTTTATTTTTTTAGTACTCGAACATTGTTGAGAGTTGTCTTATTGCTCATTTTGAACAAAAAAAAATGTTATTTTTGTCAAAAAACAAATTTCATACAAATGCAAAAATATTTAACATGTTTCATGTCAACAGGGAAAAGTCAATGGCTTTTTCTTAGTTGGAAAAGTCAGAGACGAGCTTCAGTATGGCACTATACCCCAGAAAAACAACTTTTCAAAAGATGCTTTTATTATCTTAGCTTTTAATTACTATGTGCCGTAGTTTGTGCCGTAGTTAAAATTCTTTCTTATATGAACGTTTTTTGGTGTAGTGGTTAGCACTTAAGACTTTGAATCCTGCGATCCGGGTTCCCGGTGGACTGTTCTTATGAAATGTAGCTTACTTATACTACCATTTAGGTTTCTGCCGTAATTCTTTGTTTTCAAAATTAAATTAGTTATTATCGCCTAGAGTTAGTTCTTTACCATATCGTACTAATTTGTTTTATAATAATAATTAATTTTGTTGATTACGAAAGGTTTCTACATACAACAGTTTGCTTTAAAATGAGCCATTACACAGCTTTTTATTATGACCAAGAACTGTTTGATTTAATACTTAAGTTACTATGGGTTGCAGTTCGTTCCTTATTGTAGCAATTTTTGTATCTCGATACGCATGGTCGGTTGAATACCTTTGCTTTTCTCTTTTCAAAATGCTATCTCTGTTTTTTGTGTAGTACTGTTTTGTTTTTTTTAATTACGTATAACTCGCTTACAAGGTATCGTATTACTATCTTAATTCTCCTATTATCATTTCTTAAGTCTCGTATCAAGTACCCATAACCTAACAAAAAATAAAACTAATTTTTAAATTTTCAGGTATTTTTTTAGTTTGAATGAAAAGATTAAAACTATTGCTCAGATATCATAAATATTTTTGCAGTTTACATAGAAACTTTGGCGATTCTAATCTGAAAAATAAGATATATAAAAAAATTGAATTTTTTGGTCTTGAAATACATATTACATCCCATTTAGGGTAGTTAGAACCTAACCAAAAATAAAACTAATTTTTAAATTTTAAGGTATTTTTAGACATCACTGTGGATATATGGAGGTATAATTGTCCATTACTTAGTTTCAGCTTTATTCGATGATCGTGCCCTTATTTTCTAACTACATCCAACGTCTAAGACGTCATTGATCAATATTGTACATAAAAAATTAAGTTTTTCGTACAAAATTGATTTTATTTAAAAAAAGAAATTAAGTACAAATATCACTAGATCGAAATTTCCTTTAAAATGAGTCATTGAACAACTCTCTACGATGTTCCAGTGCCAAGCTATCTGTGGAAAAGAAGAAAAAAAAAGATGCCGTTTGTGGAGAATAACGAGGTTAAAGTCAATTTTCTTGATTTTCAAGCCAATAAATTTTCCTTGCTGTTCAAGCCAAATGACAGAAAGTTCCCTATACAGAGATCTCAGACATGTCAGTTCTAATGGTGCACTTTTTGTTTTGATCTGACTTTTTTTTTAGGAGTTATGGGTCTTTATATATCTTAACATTGGACATGATCGTCTCTTACTAGGTTGCTAGCTACCGCTGCAACCCGGATGGCTAGCTACCGCTGCAACCCGGATTACATAAATATAGGTAACGTACTATAAAGTTCTTTACCACGAACTATTTTATTGCTTCAAAAATCAAAATATCTTTGACAATACACAAAATGTCGTATGTGGAGGATATCGTAGTTAAAGTTAATTTTCTTGATTTTTTCAGTCAATATATTTTCCTTGTTATTCAAACCATGGGACAGTTTTATTATATAGGGACAGTTTTATTACAGGCCTTTTATTATATTAAATATAACTTTACAAGCCGATACTACAATTCAGTGGCCTATAAAAGTTAGTATAGGCAAGAGTTCGTTCTTTATAATAATTTTATAGTTTCCGTTACTATTAGGACGAGTTGCTCTTACTATACAGTTCGTTACCACGAACTGTTTGATTATTTTAAACAATTAATAATGAACTATGTCGATCCTTTATGTAAATTAGTTACAACAGATTTTTAACCCAATAAATTTCTTTTAAAATGAGCCATTGAACAACCCTCTACGATGTTCCAGTGCCAAGTTATCTGTGGAAAAGAAGAAAGAAAAAAAATATGCCGTTTAGGCAGAATTTTGTAGTAGCCGCCAATTTTCTTGATTTTCAAGCCAATACATATCCCTTGCTGTTCAAGCCAAGGGAAAGAAATTTTCCTATACAGGAGTTTTGGACAAGGCCGTTCTAATGGTGTCCTTTTTTGTTTTTATCTGACTTTTTTTTTATTTGTTATGGGTTTTTATATTTCTTAACATTGAACGTGATCTCCTTTTACTAGGTTGCTAGCTGCCGCTGCAACCAAGATCCAGTGCCCAACTAGCTATGGAAAAAAAGCGGAAAGAAAAAAAGATGACGTTGGTGTGCTTTTTGCTTTTTGTGTGCTAATGGTGTGCTTTTTGTTTTGATCTTTTTTAGGAGTTATGGGTTTTTATATTTCTTAACATTAGACGTGATCTTCTTTTACTAGGTTACTAGCTACCGCTGCAATACGGATTATCAAGCTACCGCTGCAACAAGGATTACAAACAGGAAAAAGCCTACGGCTTTTTCTTCTTTGGAATAGTAAAAGACGATCCTCAAAGAATCAGACAGCTAACTAAGTTTATAATTTTTTCCTTATCATAATTAGCATTGGACTGATCGTCTCTTACTAGGTTGCTAGCTACCGCTGCAACCCGGATACCGCTGCAATCTGGATATCTTGCAGCTACCCCTGGAACCACCATATATCAGTTACTATGGACGGGAGATCGGTCTTAAGTGTAATTTTCTTGATTTTCAAGCCAATATATTTTCTTTGTTATTCAAGCCAAAGGGTGGTAAGTTTCCTTTATAGGGGTTTCGGACAAGGCGGTTCTAATGGTGTACTTTTTGTTTTGATCTGACTATTTTTCTAGGAGTTAGGGGTTTTTATATTTCTTAACATTGGACGTGATCGTCTCTTACTAGGTTGCTAGCTACCGCTGCAACCCGGATGGCGTATAAAATTTAGTATGTGCAAGAGGTCGTTCTTTACTATAAAAATAATTAATTTAAAAGAAAATTAAGTAGAAATGGCACTAGATCTAGAGATTTTCTTTAAAATGAGCCATTGAACAACTCTCTACAATTTCCCAGTGCCAAGCTATCTATGGAAAAAAAGAAGAAGAAGAAAGAAAGAAAAAAATATCCCGTTTTTGGGATATTTTTCTTGGCCGAGTGGTCCAAGGTGCTGGTGTTAGTCACCAGTCTCTTCGGAGGTGTGGGTTCAAATCCTACGACTGGTATACAATTATGACGTCATTGATCAATCTTTAATATGAAATATGCAATTTTTCGTAAAAAACTGATTCTATTTTAAAAATACATTTTTTTAAGCACAAAAAGTTTTTAACCCAATTAATTTCCTTTAAAATGAGCTATTGAACAACCCTCTACGATTTTCCAGTGCCAAGCTATCTCTGGATACAAAAAAAAAGAGAAAAAAAGAAAAAAATATCCCGTTTAGGCAGAATGTTGTAATAGCTGCCACTTTTCTTGATTTTCAAGCCAATATATTTCCCTTGATCTGACTCTATTTTTAGGAGTTTTGGGTTTTTATATTTCTTAGCATTGGACTGATCGTCTCTTACTAGGCTGCTAGCTACTGCTGCAACCCAGATTCACATATATATTATTTATGAGAGGCAGCCTGGCCGAGTGGTCCAAGGCACTGGTGTTAGCCACCAGTCTCTTCGGAGGCGTGGGTTCAAATCTTACCGCTGGTATACGTTTATGTTTGAAAGACTGCAGTGTGAAAAGACATCAAAAATGCAGTTTTTGATGGAAAAATTTATTCTCTTTTAGAAATAATTTATTTTAGTTACTATAGATTTTTAACCCAATTAATTTCCTTTAAAATGAGCCATTGAACAACTCTCTACAATGTTCCAGTGCCAAGCTATCTTTGGAAAAGAAAAATAGAGAAAAAAAAACATTTAGGCAGAATGTTGTAATAGCTGTCACTTTTCTTGATTTTCAAGCCAATATATTTCCCTTGCTGTTTCAAGCCAAGGGACAGAAAGTTTCCTATACAGGGGTTTCGGACAGGCTGTTAGGAACTATGGGTTTTTATATTTCTTAACATTGGACGTGATCGTCTCTTACTAGGTTGCTAGCTACCACTGCAACCCGGATAATCTTCATCATTACCATACCGTTCCTTGATCTTTTCTTTGGCTGTCTCAATTTTTGCATGTCTATAATCTTCATAATTGTGATAACACATCTTGCTGTTTTGTTTTGCTCTCTCAATTTTTACTTTTCGATACGCCTGGTCAGTTGAATACCTTTGCTTTTCTCTTTTCAAGATACTATCTCTGTTGTTTGTGTAGTACTGTTCTTTTAACTTGCGTGCAGCTTGCTTTGATCTAACCATTATGTAATTATGAATGAGAACATTTACAGTTCTGACGCTTCTTATATAGTAATTATGACGTCACGGCGTAATGATTTTATTTCATGATGACGTCATGGCGCAATGATATTATTTCATGACGTCTTCAGAAACCACAACATAATATCGTGTTTTTCTATTCACGTCATAGCTCTAATATAAAGCTATGACGACATTCCTTATTTATCTAGTAGGATTTCAGACAAGGTAATTCTAATGATGTACTTTTGTTTTGATCTGACTCTATTTTTAGGAGTTTTGGGTTTTTATATTTCTTAGCATTGGACTGATCGTCTCTTACTAGGTTGCTAGCTACTGCTGCAACCCAGATTCACATATATATTATTTATGAGAGGCAGCCTGGCCGAGTGGTCTAAGACACTGGTGTTAGCCACCGGTCTCTTCGGAGGCGTGGGTTCAAATCTTACCGCTGGTATAATGTTTGAAATATTGCAGTGTGAAAAGACATCAAAAATGCAGTTTTTGGTGGAAAAATTTATTCTCTTTTATAAATAATTTATTTTAGTTACTATAGATTTTTAACCCAATTAATTTCCTTTAAAATGAGCCATTGAACAACTCTCTACGATGTTCCAGTGCCAAGCTATCTGTGGAAAAGAAAGAAAAAAGAAAAAAAGAAAGAAAAAAAATATCCCATTTAGGCAGAATGTTGTAGTAGCTGCCACTTTTCTTGATTTTCAAGTCAATATATTCCCCTTGCTGTTAAAGCCAAGGGACAGAAAGTTTCCTATACAGGGGTTTCGGACAAGGCATTTCTAATGATGTATTTTTTGTTTTGATCTGACTCCTCTGTTAGGAACTATGGGTTTTTATATTTCTTGACATTGGACGTGATCGTCTCTTACTAGGTTGCTAGCTACCGCTGCAACCCAGATTTCCTATACAGGGGTTTCGGACAAGGCGGTTCTAATGGTGTACTTTTTGTTTTGATATGACTCCTTTTTTAGGAGCTATGGGTTTTTACATTTCTTAACATTGGACGTGATCGTCTCTTACTAGGTTGCTAGCTACCGCTACAACCCGGATGTATGCAGTTGTATGTTATTCCAATGATCGTCTTTTTTTGTAATTTACTGTAAACATTGAACAATCTTTAATATGAAATGTGCAGTTTTTCGTAAGAAACTGATTCTATTTTAAAAATAATTTGTTTTAATTACAAAAGGTTTTTAACCCCGATAGTTTCCTTGAAAATGAGCTATTGAACAACTCTCTAAGTTGTTATAGTGCCAATCTATCTGTGGAATTACTAACCTATACTATAATTAAGTGGCGTATAAAATTTAGTATAGGCAAGAGGTCGTTCTTTATTATAAACATTGGACGTGATCGTCTCTTACTAGGTTGCTAGCTACTGCTGCAACCCGGATTACAAAAGGTTTTTAACCCAATTAATTTTCTTTAAAATGAGCCATTGAACAACTCTCTACGATGTTCCAGTGCAAAGTTATCTCTGGAAAAGAATAAAAAAAGAAAAAAATATCCTGTTTGTGGAGAATAACGTGGTTAAAGTCAATTTTCTTGATTTTCAAGCCAATATATGTCCCTTGCTGTTCAAGCCAAAGGGTGGTAAGTTTCCTTTCAAGGGGTTTCAGACAAGGCGGTTCTAAGGGTGTATTTTTTGTTTTGATCTGACTCCTTTTTTAGGAACTATGGGTTTTTACATTTCTTAACATTGGACGTGATCGTCTCTTACTAGGTTGCTAGCTACCGCTGCAACCCGGATTAAGTTACCTATACAAGTTAGTATAGGCAAGATTTCGTTCTTTATTATATTACTCAGGCAGTGCTAGCGCACTGTCTCTGATAATAAACTGATTACACACAGGAAAAAGCCTACGGCATTTTCTTCTTTGAAATAGTAAGAGACGAGTCTCAAGCAATCAAGTAGCTAGCTAATTCCAATGTATGCAATTGTTTGATATTCCAATGATCGTCTTTTATTGTAACTAGGTTTCAGCCATCTCTACAGCCATGATACTGATGGAAATTATATAATCCCTATTTATGTTTTAGTTAACATGGGCAAGGTGTCGTTCTTTATTGTAAAAATTTCAAAACCAAGGATTTCAAACAAAAACCATAAGTTCAGATTTCATGCTAAATTACTCTATATAGATATATATAGTTAACTTCAGTATCGAGATATGGTTTATAATAACCGACAATTTTAAACGTGTTTGAAATAACAACTCTAATAAGATATTTGTATTAGAGTTGATTCAGGATTATAACCATTGTGTAGGTTAATAAGCAGCTGGTTTTGTATTAAATCAGGAGTTAAGCTGGGTTGTGTTCTATCCCCCTTTATATGGATTATTGTGATGGACTTTGTTTTAAGGAGCACAGAAAAGGCAATGGGAGACCACGGAATCAAATGGGGAGGAAAAAGTCTCCTGGACTTGGATTATGCTGATGATTTAAGCATCCTAGATGAAAGTGTGAGCAAAATGAAAGAAGTTTTAGAGGTTTTGCGAGTTCAGGGTGCTAGAATAGGTTTTAAAATAACCTGTAAAAAGACTAAGTCACTAAAGCTAAGAAATAGTGAAGATGAAAAGGTGACGTAGGATAACGAAAAGATTGATCAGGTGTAAAGCTCCACTTACCTTGGTAGTACTATTATTAAAGACGGTGGGAGCACTGAAGATGTTAAATGTAGAATAGCCAAGGCTCAGGGTGTTTTTTCACAGTTCAAAAAAGTCTGGAAGAATAGGAAGATAAGTCTACAAACCAAGATTAGAATCTTAGAAGCTACAGTGATGACAGTGGTCAAATATGGCTCTGAAGCATGGACGCTCCGAAAAGCGGATGAAGATTTACTAGATGTTTTCCAGAGAAATTGCTTAAGAATTGTTCTGGGTACCCGGGTTTCACTTTGAAGTGCCTGTTCTTCTCTGTTTGTATGTCTGAAGTTTCTGTCTTTGTTGGTTTTTATGTCTGAAGCGTCATTCATTGGTTGTTTGTGGGTAAAAAGTGCTTGTGTGTGTCTGTTTGTATGTCTGAGGTATCTTTCTTCGTTGTTTGATATGTCTAAAGTGTTTGGCTTTCTAGGTTTGTATATCTGAAGTGTTTGTCTTTCTTGGTTTGTATGTCTGAAGTGTTTGTCTTTGCTGGTTTGTATGTCTGAAGTGTCTGTCTTTGTTGCTTTGTGTGTCTAAAGTGCCTGTCTTTCTGTTTTTGTATGTCTGAAGTGTTTGTCTTTGTTGGTTTGTATGTCTGAAGTGTCTGTCTTGGTTGATTTGTATGTCTAAAGTGTCTGTCTTTCTCTGTTTGTATGTCAAGTGTTTGTCTTTTTTGGTTTGTACGTCTGAAGTGTCTGTCTTTGTTGGTTTGTATGTCTAAAGTGCTTGTCTTTCTCTGTTTGTATGTGTGAAGTGTTTGTCTTTGTTGGTTTATATGTCTGAAGTGTCTGTCTTTGTTGGTTTGTATGTCTAAAGTGTTTGTATTTCTCTGTTTGTATATTTTTATATTTCTTAACATTGGACGTGATCGTCTCTTACTAGGTTGCTAGCTACCGCTGCAACCCGGATACAAACAGGAAAAAGCCTACGGCTTTTTCTTCTTTGAAATAGTAAGAAACGAACCTCAAGTAACTACCCCTGGAACCACCATATATCAGTTACTATGTTTAAAAGATCGTTCTTTACTGTAACTAAGTCCGATGTATGCAATAGTTTTTATTCCAAGCATCGTCTTTTAATCTAACTATCTCATTTTTTTACTATGGGGCGTAATCGCCTTTTGCTAGGTTACTTGCTACCACAACAACCCGGATTCCAGTTACTATATTCTATAGTTCGTCCTTTAATGTAACTTTATTATAAAGTTTTTACTTATGATGATTTCTTAAGGAACATAATTAAAATTTCTTAATATAATAGAAATAATTTGTTTTAATTACAAAAGGTTTTTAACGGTTTTTGTTTAATAACAAGCAGACATATTTTCTTTGTTGTTAAGCAAAGAGATTTCGGGTTGCAGCTGCCGCTGCAACCCGGATACCGCAACAATCTGAATAGCTTGTAGATACCCCTGGAACCACCGTATATAAGTTACTATGGGCGAGAGCTATGGGTTATAGGTCGTTCTTTACTCTAATCTTATAATACTTCAATTACTATGGACGAAAGTTCGTTCTTTAATGTAAACCTTAGGCCTAGTGCTGTTTCGTTAGGTTTCGATCCACTGACCTCCGAAGCTGCTCCAGACAATATTTATAAATACCAAATAAAGTCGTTTTTTATTCCTTAGAGCTTCAGTGTCTATGGAACTTTGGCTGCAACCTGGATACTTCTGCAATCTGGATAGTTTGCAGCTACCCCTGGAACCACCATATATCTGTTACTATTGGTGAGAGGTCGTTCTTTACTGTAATTAAGAGCGCCAACAAGTTCTGTTCTAGGTCTCTTCAATGCAGTTACTTGCCCTAATCTGACGATCGTAAGACAAGGCATAACAAATCGAATCATTGCCATTTCAAAATTATTTAAACACTTTATACATCCCGGTGTACAGTCTATATGAAGGTTATTTAATACTGATCGGACATTCTCCTGACTTTTCAACATTTTCCCAGCACAGTAATCACAGACCAAGAATGAATCTATGACATCCTCTTTCCAACCTGTACATTGAATTAGTTGTTCTCTGTCATCTTTGGGTATGTCCTGTTGTAGGTGTTCTAAAATCGTGGCCATCATTACATCAAAACCTGTCCTATTTGAAAGGGATCTTGGACTCTTCAATTGGTATTTTGTCTTTATCTGCTCACAACTGTCACAATGCATTGTGGGGTATACATCCCTGATGTTAGCTACCTTATCAAGGCTCTCACCAAATAATTTTATTATTGTATTTTCATCCACAGAAACTCTAATATTGCTATCACCGTAAATGAAGTCTTGACTATTATTACGACAGAGTCTACTTGACACTTCTTCTATGTAATGACTTAGTTCCTTGTACGAACCCTCGACTTTTAGTAGATTAATATGTTGTATAATCTTACATTTTGATACTGCCTTATATACGCTATTAATGAAACAGTTCAAGACAGGAAAATGTGGAGCTAGTGCCCTTAGAGAACGCAAATAGCTCTGACATCCCTCATTTGGGCTACAGTATAACGAATGCCCATGCTTTCTTGTGTCCCTGTAATTGATTTCACAATAATCCAAGCCGCCAAGGTAGAAATTAACCACTTTGTCAGTTGAAAATTTTAATGCTATATTATTTTCAAGGATATCAAAAAGAATTTGACATAATTCAATATCCATCGGATAGAGCTTGCAGATATCAGGGTGACATTGCCAAGTAACCTGCTGCCCAATTTTTGGTTTTGAATGTTTACTCGGATTGTTATAGGTGACTTCAGCCATCATAATTTCCTTGTCAGATCTAGTTCTAGAGCATTTTTCAATAGTTGTCTCGTACTTTTCAGGACAGTTTGTTCTATTACACAGAGAATTTTTTGTCAAATATTCAGTAGAACTAAACGAACTGTTTAAAACACAGTTAGAAATGCTTTTTTCTTGAGTCGGTGTTCCAGGAATTTGTTCTAAATCATTAGTCTTACAAACACATTTACTAATAACCCTAACAGGCTCGTTTTCGCCATAATTGAAAAACATTGCTTTTCCTTCGCTGTTGATAGGTATGCTTGTATATATATTTTTATTGCTGCTACATAAACTGCAATTGCTCCTTCCAAAATTAATATACGAATTTTCTAAGAAGTACGCCTCCGTATATTCACTGTGTTGTCGAACATTTTCCATTGCATCTATAAACTGTTCCACAGTTGCCAATCCATACCTTGGAAGCTTTTCGTTAAACTGACAACATTTCTTTTGGATATTACTATGAAGCTTTGCCAAAGAATTTCTAGCCGACTTTTCAACAGCATCCGCTCTTTCAAAGAGAATTTTAATCTGTAATTTTGAATACTTTTCTTGATTCCGATAAAACATGCGTAAAATGTTTCTCAATTTACAAAGATCAGCCTGCATTTTTGCCATCTTCTTGTATTTCTGAATGTAATTTTTCCCTCTGTCCTTATGCGTTCTTCGGTACAACCTCGCAGAGAATTTAATTTTTTCATTATAGATTTTGTCACCCCAGTAACGCTCCTTGATCTTTTGTTTGGCTGTCTCAATTTTTTGCTTCTCGATACACCTGGACGGTTGAATACCTTTGCTTTTGGTTTTTCTTATATTTGATGCGGTAATCTTCATCATTGTGATAACTCTCCTTGATCTTTTGTTTGGCTGTCTCAATTTTTGCATGTCTATAATCTTCATCATTGTGATAACACATCTTGCTGTTTTGTTTTGCTCTCTCAATTATTACTTCTCGATACGCCTGGTCGGTTGAATACCTTTGTTTTGCTCTCTCAATTATTACTTCTCGATACGCCTGTTCGGTTGAATACCTTTGTTTTGCTCTCTCAATTTTTACTTCTCGATGCGCCTGGTCGGTTGAATATTTTTGCTTTTCTCTTTTCAAGATACTATCTCTGTTGTTTGTGTAGTACTGTTTTTTCAACTTGCGTGCGACTTGCTTGATTGAAACCATTATGTAATTATGAATGAGAACATTTTCATCTTTGTAGTTCTTAAGTAGTAATTATGACGTCACAGCGTAATGATTTTGTTGACGTCATAGAGTAATGATATTATTTCATGACGTCTTCAGAAACAACAATATAATTTCATGTTTTTCTATTCACGTCATAGCTCTAATATAAAACTATGATGACATTCATTATTTATCTAGTAGGGTTTCAGACAAGGTAATTCTAATGATGTACTTTTGTTTTGATCTGACTCTATTTTTAGGAGTTTTGTTATATTTCTTAGCATTGGACTGATCATCTCTTACTAGGTTGCTAGCTACTGCTGCAACCCAAATTCACATATATATTTATTTATGAGAGGCAGCCTGGCCGAGTGGTCCAAGGCACTGGTGTTAGCCACCAGTCTCTTCGGAGGCCTAGGTTCGAATCTTACCGCTGGTATACGATTATGTTTGAAAGACTGCAGTGTGAAAAGACATCGAAAATGCAGTTTTTGGTGGAAAAATTTATTCTCTTTTATAAATAATTTATTTTAGTTACAAAAGGTTTTTAACCCAATTAATTTCCTTTAAAATGAGCTATTGAACAACCCTCTACGATGTTCCAGTGCCAAGCTATTCGTGGAAAAGAAAAAAAAAGAAAAAAGAAAAAAATATCACGTTTGGGGAGAATAACGTGGTTAAAGTCAATTTTCTTGATTTTCAAGCCAATATATTTCCCTTGCTGTTCAAGCCAAGGGACAGAAAGTTTCCTATACAGGGGTTTCGGACAAGGCGGTTCTAATGGTGTACTTTTTGTTTTGATCTGACTCCTTTGTTAGGAACTATGGGTTTTTATATTTCTTAACATTGGACGTGATCGTCTCTTACTAGGTTGCTAGCTACCGCTGCAACCCGGATTTAAAATTAGCACTCACACTCATTATTATGACCACAAACTGTTTGATTTAATACTTAAGTTACTATGGGTTACAGTTCGTTCCTTATTGTAATTTTACTTCTCGATACACCTGGACGGTTTAATACCTTTGCTTCTGGTTTTTCTTATATTTGATGCGGTAATCTTCATCATTGTGATAACTATCCTTGAACTTTTGTTTGGCTGTCTCAATTTTTGCATGTCTACAATCTTCATCATTGAGATAACACATCTTGCTGTTTTGTTTTGCTCTCTCAATTATTACTTCTCGATACGCCTGGTCGGTTGAATACCTTTGCTTTTTTCTTTTCAAGTTACTATCTCTGTTGTTTGTGTAGTACTGTTTTTTCAACTTGCGTATAGCTTGCTTGATTGAAACCATTATGTAATTATGAATGAGAACATTTACAGTTCTGACGCTTCTTATATAGTAATTATGACGTCACGGCGTAATGATTTTATTGACGTCATAGCGCAATGATATTATTTCATGACGTCTTCAGAAACAACAATATATTTTCGTGTTTTTCTATTCACGTCATAGCTCTAATATAAAACTATGACGACATTCAATATTTATCTAGTAGGGTTTCAGACAAGGTAATTCTAATGATGTACTTTTGTTTTGATTTGACTCTATTTTTAGGAGTTTTGTTATATTTCTTAGCATTGGACTGATCGTCTCTTACTAGATTCTAATGATGCACTTTTGTTTTGATTTGACTCTATTTTTAGGAGCTTTGGGTTTTTATATTTCTTAGCATAGGACTGATCGTCTCTTACTAGATTGCTAGCTACTGCTGCAACCCAGATTCACATATATAGTTATTTATGAGAGGCAGCCTGGCCGAGTGGTCCAAGACACTGGTGTTAGCCACCAGCCTCTTTGGAGGCGTGGGTTCAAATCTTACCGCTGGTATGCGATTATGTTTGAAAGACTGCAGTGTGAAAAGACATCGAAAATGCAGTTTTTGGTGGCAAAATTTATTCTCTTTTAGAAATAATTTATTTTAGTTACTATAGATTTTTAACCCAATTAATTTCCTTTAAAATGAGCTATTGAACAACCCTCTACGATGTTCCAGTACCAAGCTATCTCTGAATACAAAAGAAAAGAGAAAAGAGAAAAAAATATCCCGTTTGGGGAGAATAACGTGGTTAAAGTCAATTTTCTTGATTTTCAAGCCAATATATTTCCCTTGCTGTTCAAGCCAAGGGACAGAAAGTTTCCTATACAGGGGTTTCGGACAAGGTGGTTCTAATGGTGTACTTTTTGTTTTGATCTGACTCCTTTGTTAGGAACTATGGGTTTTTATATTTCTTAACATTGGACGTGATCGTCTCTTACTAGGTTGCTAGTTACCGCTGCAACCCTGATATAGGACAACAATACAGAGATACGTAATTTACGGGTTAAGCCAAAAAAATTTGATCTAAGATGATATAAAATTAATTGCGTAAGAAATGGTGTAGCGAGTCAATTGAAGCAAAAGGAAAACCAAACTAATTTTTAAATTTTCAGGTTTTTTTCTGGTTTGAATTAAAAAATGGAAATTATTGTTCAGACACCGTAAACATTTTTGCACTCTGCAGCTAAATAAAATTATTTTGTTTAAAATTTTCAGGAATTATTCTAGTTTCAGTTGACAAATAAGATTTTTTTTTCAAGGAATCAAGCAGCTAACGAAGTCCAATATAACCTCATTTATTTTTAACCCCATTAATTTTGCTTTAAAATGAGCCATTTAACAACTCTCTACGATGTCCCAGTGCCAAACTATCTGTTGAATTACTAACCTATACTATAATTAATTGGCGTGTAAAATTTTAGTATAGGCAAGAGGTCGTTCTTTATTATACCCCTGGAACCACCATATATTAGTTACTATGCATGAGCGATCGTCCTTTACTGTAATGCTTTTTTCTTGAGTCGGTGTTCCAGGAATTTGCTCTAAATCCTTAGTCTTACAAACACATTTACTAATAACCCTAACAGGCTCGTTTTCGCCATAATTGAAAAACATTGCTTTTCCTTCGCTGTTGATAGGTATGCTTGTATATAAATTTTTATTGCTGCTACATAAACTGCAATTGCTCCTTCCAAAATTAATATACGAATTTTCTAAGAAGTACGCCTCCGTATATTCACTGTGTTGTCGAACATTTTCCATTGCATCTATAAACTGTTCCACAGTTGCCAATCCATACCATGGAAGCTTTTCGTTAAACTGACATCATTTCTTTTGGATATTACTATGAAGCTTTGCCAAAGAATTTCTAGCCGACTTTTCAACAGCATCCGCTCTTTCAAAGAGAATTTTAATCTGTAATTTTGAATACTTTTCGTGATCCCGATAAAACATGCGTAAAATGTTTCTCAATTTACAAAGATCAGCCTGCATTTTTGCCATCTTCTTGTATTTCTGAATGTAATTTTTCCCTTTGTCCTTATGCGTTCTTCGGTACAACCTCGCAGAGAATTTAATTTTTTCATTATAGATTTTGTCACCCCAGTATCGCTCCTTGATCTTTTGTTTGGCTGTCTCAATTTTTACTTCTCGATACACCTGGACGGTTGAATACCTTTGCTTTTGGTTTTTCTTATATTTGTTGCGGTAATCTTCATCATTGTGATAACCCTCCTTGAACTTTTGTTTGGCTGTCTCAATTTTTGCATGTCTATAATCTTCATCATTGTGATAACACATCTTGCTGTTTTGTTTTGGTCTCTCAATTATTACTTCTCGATACGCCTGGTCAGTTGAATACCTTTGTTTTGCTCTCTCAATTTTTACTTCTCGATGCGCCTGGTCGGTTGAATACCTTTGCTTTTCTCTTTTCAAGATACTATCTCTGTTGTTTGTGTAGTACTGTTTTTTCAAATTGCATATAGCTTGCTTCGATCTAACCATTATTCTAATCAAGAATGAGAGAATTTACATCTTTGTCCTTCTTAAGTAGTAATTATGACGTCACGGCGTAATGATTTTATTGACGTCATGGCGCAATGATATTATTTCATGACGTCATCAGAAACAACAATATAATTTCGTGTTTTTCTATTCACGTCATAACTCTAATATAAAGCTATGACGACATTCATTATTTATCTAGTAGGGTTTCAGACAAGGTAGTTCTAATGATGTACTTTTGTTTTGATCTTACTCTATTTTTAGGAGTTTTGGGTTTTTATATTTCTTAGCATGGGACTGATCGTCTCTTACTAGGTTGCTAGCTACTGCTGCAACCCAAATTATAAGATGCAGCCTGGCCGAGTGGTCCAAGACACTGGTGTTAGCCAACAGTCTCTTTGGAGGCGTGGGTTCAAATCTTACCGCTGGTATACGATTATGTTTGAAAGACTGCAGTATGAAAAGACATCAAAATGCAGTTTTTGGTGGAAAAATTTATTCTCTTTTAGAAATAATTTATTTTAATTACTATAGATTTTTAACCCACTTAATTTCCTTTAAAATGAGCTATTGAACAACCCTCTACGATGTTCCAGTGCCAAGCTATCTGTGCAAAAGAAAAAAGAAAAGAGAAAAAAATATCCCGTTTGGGGAGAATAACGTGACTAAAGTCAATTTTCTTGATTTTCAAGCCAATATATTTCCCTTGCTGTTCAAGCCAAGGGACAGAAAGTTTCCTATACAGGGGTTTCGGACAAGGCGGTTCTAATGGTGTACTTTTTGTTTTGATCTGACTCCTTTGTTAGGAACTATGGGTTTTTATATTTCTTAACATTGGACGTGATCGTCTCTTACTAGGTTGCTAGCTACCGCTGCAACCCGGATTGCTAGCTACCGCTGCAACCCGGATTATAATATATCCTATATGGTCTAGAGGTTGGGGTAGCTTTTAGGATAGCTGGCTACATTTCTAAGGATGAGTATGTGTTGCTTCATCATCTATATAATTATGCCTTTTAATACTTCAATTATAATGGGTTAAAGTTTGATCTTAAATGTAAAATCCATAGTTAAATTATATTGAAGTATTTTTGCAATTACCAGTTTTTTGCTCTTAACGCAATTAAATTTCTTTTCATACTGTATCCTATTCAAAGATATTTGGTATCTGCGTGCACTCGGCACGCGGCAGGATATAGATTCTTTGTATGGACCTAGCTAAAATAATGATGATAGTATGGATTCACCACAGGGCTCAGTTCCTTTGGGCTTAAGTTCACTCTTTACTCTAACATTTGTAATGTACTAGATCGATACTTTATGTAAATTACATCAAAAACTTTCTTATTTGAAAGGGATCTTAGACTCTTCAATTGGTATTTTGTCTTTATCTGCTCGCAACTGTCAAAATGCATTGTGGGATATACATCCCTGATGTTAGCTACCTTATCAAGGCTCTCACCAAATAATTTTATTATTGTATTTTCATCCACAGAAACTAATATTGCTATCACTGTAGATGACGTCTTGACTATTACGACAGAGTCTACTTGACACTTCTTCTAAATAATGACTTAGTTCCTTGTACAAGCCCTCGACTTTTAGTTGATTAATATGTTGTATAATCTTAGATTTTGATACTGCCTTATATACGCTATTAATGAAACAGGTCAAGACAGGAAAATGTGGAGCTAGTGCCCTTAGAGAACGCAAATAGCTCTGACATCCCGCATTTGGGCTACAGTATAATGAATGCCCATGCTGTCTTGTGTCCCTGTAATTGATTTCACAATAATCCAAGCCGCCAAGGTAGAAATTAACCACTTTGTCACTTGAAAATTTTAATGCTATATTATTTTCAAAGATATCAAAAAGAATTTGACATAATTCAATATCCGTCGGATAGAGCTTGCAGATATCAGGGTGACATTGCCAAGTAACCTACTGCCCAATTTTTGGTTTTGAATGTTTACTCAGATTGTTATAGGTGACTTCAGCCATCATAATTTCCTTGTCAGATCTAGTTTCAGAGCATTTTTCAATAGTTGTCTTGTACTTTTCAGGACAGCTTGTTCTACAACACAGAGCATTTTTTGCCAAATATTCAGTCGAACTAAAAGAACTCTTTAAAACACAGTTAGAAATACTTTTTTCTTGAGGCGGTGTTCCAGGAATTTGTTCTAAATCATTAGTCTTACAAAGACAAATACTCATAACCCTAACAGGCTTGTTTTCGCCATAATTGAAAAACACTGCTTTTCCTTCGCTGTTGATAGGCATGCTTGTATATATATTTTAATTGTTGCTGCATAAACTGCAATTGCTCCTTCCAAAATTAATATACGAGTTTTCTAAGAAGTACGCCTCCGTATATTCACTGTGTTGTCGAACATTTTCCATTGCATCTATAAACTGTTCCGCAGTTGCCAATTCATACCTTGGAAGCTTTTCATTAAATTGACAACATTTCTTTTGGATATTACTATGCAGTTTTGCCAAAGCATTTCTAGCCGACTTTTCAACAGCATCCGCTCTTTCAAAGAGAATTTTAATCTGTAATTTTGAATGCTTTTTTTGATCCTGGTTAAACATGCATAAAATGTTTCTCAATTTACGAAGATCAGCCTGCATTTTTGCCATCTTCTTGTATTTCTGAATGTCATTTTTCCCTTTGTCCTTATGCGTTCTTCGGTACAACCTCGCAGAGAATTTAATTTTTTCATTATAGCTTTTGTCACCCAAGAATCTACCCATTATTCTGGTAGCAACTTTATTCTTATGTTTGTTTTGGTAATCTTTATTGTTATCATACCGTTCCTTGCTATTTTGTTTGGCTGTCTCAATTGTTGCTTCTCTGTAATCTTCATCATTATCATACCGTTCCTTACTCTTTTGTTTGGCTGTCTCAATTTTCGCATGTCTATAAACTACATCATTATAATAACGCTGTTTGTCACTATCAATTTTTGCATCTCGATACACTTTGTCAGTTGAATACCTTTGCTTTTCTCTTTTCAAGATGTTGTTTTTGTATAGTACTGTTTTTTTAAATTACGTATAACTCGCTTAGAATGCATATTATTACAAAACAAGAAATAATATTCTCATCTAATTAACACTTCTTGTAACTCGTATCGAGTATCCATAACCTAACAAAAAAAAAAACTAATTTATTTTTCAGGTATTTTGTTAATTTGAATGAAAAGATTAAAATTATTGCTCAGATATCATAAATATTTTTGTAGTTTACATAATAACTTTAGCAATTCTAAACTGAAAAATAAAATATATAAAAAATTGAATTTTTGGGTCTGAAAATACATAGTCAATCCCACATCGGGTAGTTAGAACCTAACCAAAAATAAAACTAATTTTAACATTTTAAGGTATTTTTCTAGCTTGTATTGAAATATTCAAACTATTACTCGGATACCATGGATATTTTTGCAGTTTACACAAGCTGCAAAGAACGCACAGGCTGATCTTTGTAAATTGAGACAAATTTTACGAATGTTTTACCGAGATTAAGAAAAATATTCAAAATTAAAGATTAAAATTATCTCTGAAAGAATAGATTTTGTTGAAAAGTCAGCTAGAGATACTTTCGCAAAACTTCATAGTAATATCCAAAAGAAATGCGTTCGACGTCGAGTGACCTTTCCTAAAGCCGAACTGAGTTTCGCTTAACATCCCTGTTTTCGTAAGGTAATCATATAGCCTTTTATACACAATTTTTTCAAATATTTTTGAAAACAGGGGAAGGATTGATATAGGTCTATAGTATAATCTAGCTTAGACCCACCTTTATAAAGATATTACCTTTAACGAGATTCATTAACGAGAGTATAGACTGTCGTCTCATCTCATCGTATCATCTGTAAGTCTCATCGGTATCATGGGTCTATAGATGGCTGAAAGCTAGTAAAGAACAAACCACGGTACATATTGGACAGCTGACTGCTGGGTTAGCTGCTGACTAAAAATAAATTTTAACATAAGTTGGGCGTGAAACCCTTATGCCTTCCCAAGGCCAGAACAAAATTTTCACTTCACTGAAAAAATTTAAATATTTTTACTTTTATAACTTTAATCAATCAAATAATATAAACATTTTAATTGCAAGATATCAGTTTATGTCTATTAAACTGACAATGCACATTCATTTGTATTTTTTCAGTAAAGTGCAAATTTTGTTCTGGCCTTAGGAAGGCATAGGGGTTTTGCGCCTAACTTATGCTAATTTCCCAGGAAAACCAATCCCAGGAAACTAACTTTTTGGAAAAATTAGTTGCTGTTGCTGAGATAAAAGTTATACACATTAATTGCTACTATAGAGAGATAGTGTAATAATCATAATAATATAATAAATTTTACAGAAAAATTAATTTGGGTCACGATATACTTTTTAAAACACCAATTTCGAAATGTCAGTGTAGTCACTCTGTGAGAGAGACTGTCAGACTGAAGAATGTAGGTCCCAGGCTCGAACCCCCCAGGTTTGATACCTGGTTTGGCATCGCAACTTTTTTTTCGTAATTATCCTTTTTTTTTGTATCCCCAACTTTCTGGCCTTGGCCTTGGGTAATATAACGAGATTCATTAACGAGAGTATAGACAGTCGTCTCATCTCATCGTATCATCTGTAAGTCTCATCGGTATCATGGGTCTATAGATGGCAGAAACCTAGTAAAGAACATGCCATGGCACATATTGGAATGCTGACTGCTGAGTTAGCTTCTGATTAAAAAGGAATTTTGAAAAAAGTTGGACGAAAAACCCCTATGCCCTCCCAAGGCCAGAACAAAATTTGCACTTCACTGAAAAAATATAAATGTTTTTACTTTTATAACTTTAATAAATCAAACGATATAAACAGTTTGATTACTAAATCTCAGTTTATGTATATTAAACTGACAATGCACATTCATTTGTATTTTTTTCCGTAAAGGGAAAATTTTGTTCTGGCCCTGGGAAGGCATAGGGGTTTTGCGCTAAACTTATGTTAATTTCCCAGGAAAAACAATCCCAGGAAATGAACTTTTCAGAAAAATTAGTAGCTGTTTCTGAGATAAAAAATATACATATTAATTGTTACTATAGAGAGATGGTATAATAATAATAATAATAATCTAATGAATTTTTCAGAAAAATTAATTTGGTTCATGATATACCATTTAAAACACCAATTTGAATATGTCGGTTTAGTCAATCTCTGAGAGAGACTGTCAGACTGAAGAATGTAGGTCCCAGTGTTCGAACACTCCAGGTTCAATCCCTGGTTAGGTATCGCAACTTTTTTATCGTAATTATCCTTTTTTTGTTTTGTATCAAATAATATCAAATAAAATTATATAAACATTTTGATTGCTAAATATCATTTTATGTATATTAAACTGACAATGCACATTCATTTGTATTTTGGGTCTCATCTCATCGTCTCAGCTGTAAGTCTAATCGGTTTTATGGGTCTATAGATATAAAAATTTTGATTACTAAATATCAGTTTATGTATATTAAACTGATAATACACATTAATTTGTATATTGAGATTCATTAACGAGAGTATAGACTGTCGTCTCTCCTCATCGTCTCAGCTGTAAGTCTCATCGTTAGCATGGGTCTATAGATGGCTGAAACCTAGTAAAGAACAATTTTTCACAAAAATTAATTTGGGTCTCAATATACCGTTTAAAACACCAATTTGAATATGTCGGTGTAGTCACTCTGTGAGAGAGACTATCAGACTGAAGAATGTAGGTCCCAGGTTCAAGCCGTGGTTAGTCATTGCAACTTTTTTCGTAATTATCCTTTTTTGTTTGTATCCCCAACTTTCTGGCCTTGGCCTTGGGTGATATAATGTTATATAACGAGATTCATCAACGAGAGTATAGACTGTCGTCTCATCTCATCGTCTCAGCTGTAAGTCTCATCGGTTTTATGGGTCTATAGATGGCTAAAACCTATTAAAGAGCTATTTTTCAGAAAAATTAATTTGGGTCATGATATACCGTTTAAAACACCAATTTGAATATGACGGTGTAGTCACTCTGTGAGAGAGACTGTCAGACTAAAGAATGTAGGTCCCAGGCTCGAAAACCCCAGGTTTGATTCCTGGTTTGGTATCGTAACCTTTTTTCTTAATTATATTTTTTGTTTTATATTCCCAACTTTCTGGCCTTGGCCTTGGGTGATATAACGTGATATAACGAGATTCATTAACGAGAGTATAGAGTGTCGTCTCATTTCATCGTCTCATCTTTAAGTCTCATCGATATCATGAGTCTATAGATCCAAATATTGACGAAGACCACACTGCCTTTCCATATCAAACAAATATAACTTAAAAACAATAGGGAAATTTTTTTCTCAAGACAGTGCAATTTATACTAGTGAATATTTCGGCCCTATGTCCAAGGGCCGTCTTCAACACAACATTAAATAAAAAAAAAATATACATAAAAACAAACTTACATTAAAATACGAAGTTTAAAAAACCGCTTTTAAAAACCTTTAAAATAGCCCTAGTATCTTTACTTCAACGAAGTTCAACCAGGACAACGAAGACTGGTTGAACTTCGTTGAAGTTAGGATAATAGGGCTATTTTAAAGGTTTTTAAAAGCGGTTTTTTAAACTTCGTATTTTAATGTAAGTTTGTTTTTTATATATATATTTTTTATTTATTTAATGTTGTGCTGAAGACGGCCCTTGGACATAGGGCCGAAATATTCACTAGTATAAATTGCACTGTCTTGAGAAAAAATTTCCCTATTGTTTTTAAGTTGTATTTGTTTGTTAGTCTATAGATCGCTGAAACCTAGGAAATAACAAACTACGGCACATATTGGACTGCTGACTGCTGAGTTAGCTGCTAATTAAAAATTAATTTTAACATAAGTTGGGTGCAAAACCCCTTTGCCTTCCCAAGGCCAGAACAAAATTTTCACTTCACTGAAAAAATATAAATATTTTTACTTTTTTATAACTTTATTAAATCAAATAATATAAACATTTTTATTACTAAATATCATTTTATGTCTATTAAACTGAGAATGCACATTCATTTGTATTTTTTCAGTAAAGTGCAAATTTTGTTCTGGCCTTGGGAAGGCAAAGGGGTTTTGCACCTAACTTATGTTAATTTTCCAGGAAATCCAATTCCAGGAAACCAACTTTTCGGAAAAATAAGCAGCTGTTGCTGAGATAAAGGTTATACATATTAATTGCTAAATATCAGTTTATCTATATTAAACTGACAAGACACATTAATTTGTATATTGAGATTCATTAACGAGAGTATAGACTGTCGTCTCATCTCATCGTCTCAGCTGTAAGTCTCATCGTTAGCATGGGTCTATAGATGGCTGAAAACTAGTAAAGGACAATTTTTCAGTAAAATTAATTTGGGTTTTGATATACCGTTTAAAACACCAATTTGAATATGTCGGTGTAGTCACTCTGTAAGAGAGATTGTCAGACTGAAGAATGTAGGTCCCAGGTTCGAACCCCTTAGGTTCAATCCCTGGTTAGGCATCGCAACTTTTTTTTCGTAATTTTCCTCTTTTGTTTTGTATACCCAACTTTCTGGCCTTGGCCTTGGGTGATATAACGTTATATAACGAGATTCATTAACGAGAGTATAGACTGTCGTCTCATCTCGTCGTCTCATCTCTAAGTCTCATCGGTATCATGGGTCTATAGATGGCTGAAACCTAGTAAAGAAAAAACCACGGCACATATTGGACTGCTGACTGATGAGTTAGCTGCTGGTTAAAAATTAATTTTAACAAAAGTTGGGCGCAAAACCTCTATGCCTTCCCAAGGCCAGAACAAAATTTTCACTTCACTGAAAAAATATAAATGTTTTTACTTTTATAACTTTAATAAATCAAATAATATAAACATTTTAATTACTAAATATCAGTTTATGTCTATTAAACTGACAAGGCACATTCATTTGTATTTTTTCAGTGAACTGCAAATTTTGTTCTGGCCTTGGGAAGGCATAGGGGTTTTGCACCTAACTTATGTTCATTTCCCAGAAAAACCAATCCCAGGAAACAAACTTTTCGGAAAAATTAGTAGCTGTTGCTGAGATAAAAGTTATACACATTAATTGCTACTATAAAGAGATAGTATAATAATCATAATAATCTAATAAATTTTTCAGAAAAATTAATTTGGGTCATGATATACCGTTTAATACACCAATTTGAATATGTCGGTGTAGTCACTCTGTGAGAGAGATTGTCAGGCTGAAGAATGTAGGTCCCAGGTTCGAACCCCCCAGGTTCGATCCCTGGTTAGGTATTGCAACTTTTTTTCGTAATTATGCTTTTTTTTGTATCCCCAACTTTCTGGCCTTGGCTGTGGGTGATATAACGTTATATAACGAGATTCATTAACGAGAGTATAGACTGTCGTCTCATCTCGTCGTCTCATCTCTAAGTCTCATCGGTATCATGGGTCTATAGATGGCTGAAACCTAGTAAAGAAAAAACCACGGCACATATTTGACTGCTGACTGCTGAGTTAGCTGCTGATTAAAAATTAATTTTAACAAAAGTTGGGCGCAAAACCCCTTTGCCTTCCCAAGGCCAGAACAAAATTTTCACTTCACTGAGAAAATATAAATATTTTTACTTTTATAACTTTAATAAATCAAATAATATAAACATTTTAATTGCTAATTATCAATTAATGTCTATTAAACTGACAATGAACATTCATTTGTATTTTTTCAGTAAAGTGCGAATTTTGTTCTGGCCTTGGGAAGGCATAGGGGTTTTGCACCTAACTTATGTTAATTTCCCAGGAAAACCAATCCCAGGAAACCAACTTTTCAGATAAATTAGTAGCTGTTGCTGAGATAAAAGTTATACATATTAATTGCTACTATAGAGAGATATTATAATAATCATAATAATCTAATAAATTTTTCAGAAAAATTAATTTGGGTCATGATATACCGTTTAATACACCAATTTGAATATGTTGGTGTAGTCACTCTGTGAGAGAGACTGTCAGGCTGAAGAATGTAGGTCCCAGGTTCGAACCCCCCAGGTTCGATCCATGGTTAGGCATCGCTACGTTTTTTTCGTAATTATCCTTTTGTTTGTTCTGTATCCCCAACTTTTTGGCCTTGGCCTTGTGTGATATAACGTGATTTAACGAGATTCATTAACGAAAGTAAAGACTGTCGTCTCATTTCATCGTGTCATCTGTAAGTCTCATCGGTATCATGGGTCTATAGATGGCTGACACCTAGTAAAGAACAAACCATGGCAGATATTTGACTGCTGACTGCTGAGTTAGCTTCTGATTAAACAAAAGTTGGGCGCAAAACCCCTTTGCCTTCCCAAGGCCAGAACAAAATTTTCACTTCACTGAAAAAATATAAATGTTTTTACTTTTATAACTTTAATAAATCAAATAATATAAACATTTTAATTGCTAATTATCAGTTAATGTCTATTCAACTGACAAAACAAATTCATTTAAATTTTTTCAGTAAAGAGCAAATTTTGTTCTGGCCTTGGGAAGGCATAGGGGTTTTTCGCCTAACTTATGTTAGGCGTAACTTTTCGGAAAAATTAGTAGCTGTTACAGAGATAAAACTTTTCGGAAAAATTAGTAGCTGTTGCTGAGATAAAAGTTATACACATTAATTGCTACTATAGAGAGATAGTATAATAATAATACTAATCTAATAAATTTTTCAGAAAAATTAATTTGGGTCACGATATACCGTTTAAAACACCAATTTGAATATGTCGGCGTAGTTACTCTGTAAGAGAGACTGTCAGACTGAAGAATGTAGGTCCCAGGTTCGAACCCCCAGGTTTGATACCTGGTTTGGCATCGCAACTGTTTTTCGTAATTATCCTTTTTTTGTATCCCCAACTTTCTGGCCTTGGCCTTGGGTAATATAACGAGATTCATTAACGAGAGTATAGACTGTCGTCTCATCTCATCGTCTCGTCTTTAAGTCTCATCGGTATCATGGGTCTATAGATGGCTGAAACCTAGTAAATATTAAACCACGGCACATATTTGACTGCTGACTGCTGAGTTAGCTGCTGATTAAAAATTAATTTTAACAAAAGTTGGGCGCAAAACCTCTATGCCTTCCCAAGGCCAGAACAAAATTTTCCCTTCACTGAAAAAATATAAATATTTTTACTTTTATAACTTTAATAAATTAAATAATATAAACATTTTAATTACTAATTATCAATTAATGTCTATTAAACTGACAATGCACATTCATTTGAATTTTTTCAGTAAAGTGCAAATTTTGTTCTGGCCTTGGGAAGGCATAGGGGTTTTGCGCCTAACTTATGTTAATTTCCCAGGAAAACCAATCCCAGGAAACCAACTTTTCAGATAAATTAGTAGCTGTTGCTGAGATAAAAGTTATACAAATTAATTGCTACTATAGAGAAATATTATAATAATCATAATAATCTAATAAATTTTTCAGAAAAATTAACTTGGGTCATGATATACCGTTTAATACACCAATTTGAATATGTTGGTGTAGTCACTCTGTGAGAGAGACTGTCAGGCTGAAGAATGTAGGTCGCAGGTTCAAACCCCCCAGGTTCGATCCCTGGTTAAGCATCGCAACTTTTTTTTCGTAATTATCCTTTTTTTGTTTTGTATCCCCAACTTTCTGGCCTTGGCCTTGGGTGATATAACGTTATATGAAGAGATTCATTAACGAAAGTATAGACTGTCGTCTCATTTCATCGTGTCATCTGTAAGTCTCATCGGTATCATGGGTCTATAGATGGCTGACACCTAGTAAAGAACAAACCATGGCAGATATTTGACTGCTGACTGCTGAGTTAGCTTCTGATTAAAAATTAATTTTAACAAAAGTTGGGCGCAAAACCCCTTTGCCTTCCCAAGGCCAGAACAAAATTTTCACTTCACTGAAAAAATATAAATATTTTTACGTTTATAACTTTAATAAATCAAATAATATAAACATTTTAATTGCTAATTATCAGTTAATGTCTATTAAACTGACAATACACATTCATTTGAATTTTTTCAGTAAAGAGCAAATTTTGTTCTGGCCTTAGGAAGGCATAGGGGTTTTGCGCCTAACTTATGTTAGGCGTAACTTTTCGGAAAAATGAGTAGCTGTTACAGATACAAAACTTTTCTGAAAAATTAGTAGCTGTTGCTGAGATAAAAGTTATACACATTAATTGCTACTATAGAGAGATAGTATAATAATCATAATAATCTAATAAATTTTTCAGAAACATTAATTTGGGTCACGATATACCGTTAAAAACACCAATTTGAATATGTCGGCGTATTCACTCTGTGAGAGAGACTGTCAGACTGAAGAATGTAGGTCCCAGGTTCGAACCCCCCAGGTTTGATACCTGGTTTGGCATCGCAACTTTTTTTCGTAATTATCCTTTTTTTTGTATCCCCAACTTTCTGGCCTTGGCCTTGGGTAATATAACGAGATTCATTAACGAGAGTATAGACAGTCGTCTCATCTCATCGTCTCATCTGTAAGTCTCATCGGTATCATGGGTCTATAGATGGCAAAAACCTAGTAAAGAACAAGCCATGGCGCATATTGGACTGCTGACTGCTGAGTTAGCTGCTGATTAAAAAGGAAATTTAAGATAAGTTGGGCGAAAAACCCCTATGCCTTCCAAAAGCCAGAACAAAAGTTGCACTTCACTGAAAAAATATAAATATTTTTACTTTTATAACTTTAATAAATCAAATAATATAAATATTTTAATTACTAATTATCAATTAATGTCTATTAAACTGACAATGCACATTCATTTGAATTTTTTCAGTAAAGTGCAAATTTTGTACTGGCCTTGGGAAGGCATAGGGGTTTTGCGCCTAACTTATGTTAATTTCCCAGGAAAACCAATCCCAGGAAACCAACTTTTCGGAAAAATTAGTAGCTGTTGCTGAGATAAAAGTTATACACATTAATTGCTACTATAGAGAGATATTATAATAATCATAATAATCTAATAAATTTTTCAGAAAAATTAACTTGGGTCATGATATACCGTTTAATACACCAATTTGAAAATGTTGGTGCAGTCACTCTGTGAGAGAGACTGTCAGGCTGAAGAATGTAGGTCCCAGGTTAAACCCCCCAGGTTCGATCCCTGGTTAAGCATCGCAACTTTTTTTTCGTAATTATCCTTTTTTTGTTTTGTATCCCCAACTTTCTGGCCTTGGCCTTGGGTGATATAACGTTATATGAAGAGATTCATTAACGAAAGTATAGACTGTCGTCTCATTTCATCGTGTCATCTGTAAGTCTCATCGGTATCATGGGTCTATAGATGGCTGACACCTAGTAAAGAACAAACCACGGCAGATATTTGACTGCTGACTGCTGAGTTAGCTTCTGATTAAAAATTAATTTTAACATAAGTTGGGCGCAAAACCCCTTTGCCTTCCCAAGGCCAGAACAAAATTTTCAAAACTAATTTTAAAATTTTTAGGTATTTTTCTAGCTTGAATTGAAAGATTCAAACTATTGCTCGGATACCATGGATATTTTTTTAGTTTACACAAGCTGCAAAGAACGCATAAGGACAAATTAAAAATTATATTCAGAAGTAAAAAAAGATGGCAACAATGCAGGCTGATATTTGTAAATTGAGAAACATTTCACAAATTTTTTACCGGGATGACGAAAAATATTCAAAATTACAGATTAAAATTCTCTCTGAAAGAGCGGATTTGTTGAAAAGTCGTCTAGAAGTGCTTTGATAAAACTTCATAGTAAAATCCACAAGAAACGTTGTATGTTTAATGAAAACCTTCCAAAGTATGGACTGGCAACTGTGGAACAGTTTACAGATGTAATGGGAAATATTAGACATTGCTGTGAATATATGGAGGCATAGCTGTCCTTTACTTAGTTTCAGCTTTACTCGATGATCGAGCCTATATGTACTAACTACATCTAACGACTATGACGTCATTGATCAATATTGTACATAAAAAATTAAGTTTTTCGTAAAAAATAAATTCTATTTAAAAAAAACTAAGTACAAATGGCACTAGATCGAGAGATTTCCTTTAAAATGAGCCATTGAATAAATCTCTACTCCCGTGTCAAGCTATCTGTGGAAAAGAAAGAAAGAAAAAAAGATGCCGTTTAGGCAGAATGTTGTAGAAGCTGTCAATTTTCTTGATTTTCCAGCCAATATATTTCCCTTGCTGTTCAAGCCAAGGAATAGAAAGTTATGGGAGTTATGGGTTTTTATATTTCTTAACATTGGACGTGATCGTCTCTTACTAGGTTGCTAGCTACCGCTGCAACCCGGATGTTCTTTTATATACATGATATCCTCTTAACTGACACATTTTATGATGAACTATGTCGATCCTTTATGTAAATATTTCTTAACATTGGACGTGATCGTCTCTTACTAGGTTGCTAGCTACCGCTGCAACCCGGAAAATGTTTCACTTAATATGGGCTAGATGTCGTTCTTTACTATATGTTCTTTTATATAATTTAGGAATATGTCTTGCTTATTTTCATAAAGTGAAATTGTTACTCAAACATTCTAAATATTTTTGGAGTTTATAGAATTTTTCAGTTTTTTTTCTCGTACCTTTTGCATTGTCTTAATATAAACACTCTAATCTTAACTATAGTTAAGCTCTCTATTGAAGTTAGTATAGGGAAGGGTTTGTTCTTTATTATAATTTCAGTGATCGTCTTTTAATGTAACAATGTATGCAAATTTTTTATATTCCAATGATTGTCTTTTAATGTAATTACATCCTAGCTAAAATAGGGAAGATAATATGAATGAACCACAGGGTTCAGTTTCTTTGGGCCTGAGTCCGTTCTTTACTATAACTACCGATTGAACCCGGATTATAAATTACAAACAGGAAAAAGCCTATGACTTTTTCTTCTATGGAACAGTAAGAGACGATCCTCAAATAATCAGACAGCTAACTAGGTTTATAATTTGTTCTTTAACATAAACTTCATTTAATCGGATATTTTAATATATCCTATATGGTCTAGAGCTTGGGATAGCTCTCACCCAGGTGGCTTGAGTTCAATTTCCGTATGGGATATTTTTGCTTATGATGATTTCTTAAGGAATATAATTAAAATTTCTTAATGTAATAAAAATAACTTGTTTTAATTACAAAAGTTTTTAACCCCATTAATTTCCTTTAAATTGAGCCATTGAACAACTCTCTACGATGTTCCAGTGCCAAGCAACCTGTTGAATTACTCATCTATACTATAATTAAGTGGCGTATAAAATTTAGTATAGGCAAGAGGTTGTTCTTTATTATATTATGTATAAAAATCAAATATCTTTGAAACGACTGCAGTATGAAAAGACATCAAAAATGCAGTTTTTAGTGGAAAAATTCATTCTCTCTTAGAAATAATTTATTTTAGTTACACAAGATTCTTAACCCAATTAATTTTCTTTAAAATGAGCCATTGAACAACTCTCTACGATGTTCCAGTGCCAAGCTATCTGTGGAAAACAAGAAAGAAAAAAGAAAAAAAGAAAAAAGAAAAAAAATGCACCGTTTAGGCAGAATGTTGTACGAGCTGCCACTTTTCTTGATTTTCAAGCAAATATATTTCCCTTGCTGTTTAAGCCAAGGGACAGGAAGTTTCCTATTCAGGGGTTTCGGACAAGGTGGTTCTACTGGTGTTCTTTCTGTTTTGATCTGACTCCTTTTTTAGGAGATATGGGTTTTTATATTTCTTAACATTGGACGTGATCGTCTCTTACTAGGTTGCTAGCTACTGCTGCAACCCGAATACGATTATGATTTATGTACAAAAGTCAAATATCTTTGAAAAGACTGCAGTATGAAAAGACATCAAAAATACAATTTTTAGTGGAAAAATTCATTCTCTCTTAGAAATAATTTATTTTAGTTACAACAGAGTTTTAACCCATTTAATTTCATTTAAAATCAGCCATTTAACAATTCTCTACGATGTTCCAGTTCCAAGCTATCTGTGGAAAACAAGAAAGAAAAAAGAAAAAAAAAAGAAAAAATACGCCGTTTAGGCAGAATGTAGTAGTAGCTGCCAATTTTCTTGATTTTCAAGCCAATATATTTCCCTTCCTAAGGAACAGAAAGTTTCCTATACAGGGATTTTGGACAAAGCGGTTCTAATGGTGTATTTTTGTTTTGATCTGACTCCTTTTTTAGGAGCTATAGGTTTTTATATTTCTTAACATTGGACGTGATCGTCTCTTACTAGGTTGCTATCTACCGCTGCAACTCGGAAAATTGTGGATTTGGAAAGAAAATCCAGTATAATACATCAAAAACTATTTAAATCACATTCTCTAGTGTTAGCAGGTTTGCACAGCGGAAGTGCGTTGGGCATTTGCCCTGGAGAAGGATGGATCGAAATGTCTTCGAACCTCGCTGGGCCTAAGGTCTAGCGTTCTTTGGTTAGGTTTTGATCCACCAACCTCTGAAGCTTCTCTGAAGATTCTCGTCAATTTATTTGGATTGCTCGGCTCTGATATTTTTCTTGATTTTATTACGTTTAGCTTACGTTCATCAAGCTTGTACACGAAAATGTAGTTTTTTGTAAAAATTGATTCTATTTTTAAAAATTTTTCATTTTTAATTACAAAAGGCACTAGCTGTAGTAATTTCCTTTAGAATGAGCCATTAAACAGCTCTCTACAATTTATCAGTGCCCAGTTAGCTGAGGAGAATGAAAAAATACTGTCGATGCGAAAATGCTGAGGGAGAAAATGCTGTCGATGCAGAGTATAGCAGTTAAAGCAAATTTTCTTGTTTTTAAAGACAACATATTTTTTTGTTGTTTTAGCCAAGAGACTGTAAGTTTCCTATGTAAGAGTTTTGAAAAGGCAGTTTTAATAGTGTACTTTGTGATTCGATCTGACTCTATTTTTAGGAGTTATGGGTTATTTTATCTCTTAATATGGGACGTGGTCGCTTCTTACTAAGTTGCAAGCTGTCACTGCAACCCGGATATCTTGTTGAAACATAATTGTGTATAAATATTGTATTTACTTATTACGTCATATATAATAATAACCTACGATTATGGCTTCATTCATCAAGTTTCTACATGAAAATGCAATTTTTTTGTAAAAAGTGATACTATTTTAAAAGCTATTTTTTTAATTACAAAAGAAACTAGATATAGGAATTCCCTTTAAAACGAGCTATTAAACAGCTCTCTGTGATTTTGCCAGTGCCCAGATAGCCGAGACGAAACAACGAAAAAAAGATGCCTTCGATTTCGAATATCGTAGGTCAAGCCATTTTTCTTGTTCTTCAAGCAAGCATATTTTCTTTTTTGTTCAAGTCAAGAGACTGTAAGTTTCCTATGTAAAATTTTAAAACAAGGCAGTTCTAATAGTTTACTTTGTGCTTCTATCCAACATTATTTTTAGGAGTTTTGGGTTATTTTATCTCTTAGCATGGGACGTGATCATCTCTTACTAGGCTGCTAGCTACTGCTGCAACCCGGATATCATAAATGAATACCAATGATTTTAATCTGGGAAGTGATTTTTTCTATAAGATGTTTTCTGCATTCCCTGTCTTGGATTCAAAAAAAAATTAGTGGTATTTTCATTGAAAAGGGGCTGATTTTTTTTTTTGAAATTATATATAGTTTACAAAAGTTGATGGTGAAAAAGCCAATAATCACTTGCCATAATTAAAGTGCTCAAGCTGGATTAAAGTCCCCATGGAATTATTTTTGGGAAATAGGCCGTAATTATTAACTACTGAAATCTAAATTGAACCAAGATTCGATAGAATTACTAAAGTGATTGTTTTTGGCCTTAGACGGCTTGGTTCTGAGGTGAGGTTCTAGCAGTAGCAGTAGTAATGACTATGAGATTGACTAATGAGACTGACTATGAGAATGACTAATGAGATTGAAAACTCTCTTATTTTCTTTTCTCAAAAAGGTAAATTTGCATTCAAACGATCAAAACGTTTGCCTATGAAAATGAAATTATACAGTACTATTTTCAAAAATAACGTAGAGACTTGATTCAATGATGTCAAAAATTTATGTACATGTGCATCTTTTTCATTAATTGGACCTTCTGAGTGGCCTTCAAAGCAGCCAGATTTATGTCGAAATATATTAGTAAAATGTTATATATATATATGTTATATATATATAAAATGTTATATAAAATGTTATATATATATATATATATATATATATATATATATATATATATATATATATATATATATATATATATATATATATATATATATATATATATATATATATATATATATATATATATATATATATATATATATATATATATATATATATATATATATATATATATATATATATATATATATATATATATATATATATATATATATATATATATATATATATATATATATATATATATATATATATATATATATATATATATATATATATATATATATATGTATATATATATGTTAAGGAAACACTTTACGTGTTGAAAGAATATTTCTTATATAAGGAACGAAGACCAAGGTCGGTCGTCCATTTTTATTGATTAATTAAAAACAATACTGTCCGAAAAGAAAATATTCAAAAAAACGTAAAGCCCATATCAAACTTAAGATCACCAGATACAAAAACTTATTAAATATCAAACTCAAAACGACCAGAACTTACTGGTAAAGACTAAAGGAAACCCAAAACGAACAGAAATTAAATAAATAATCATAGAGCAACATACATACAACAGGTACTTATATAAATGAATAAATAAGTCTTAAAACGAGTAAAACTGAAATCAGGTTTAAAACGAAACAATAATCTTTTACTGTTAAATAATAAATACAACCCAAAACGAACAGAAATTAACTAGACAATCATAGAAAACAAACATACAACTGGTAATAATATAAATGAATAAATAAATCTTAAATCGAGTAAAACTGAAATCTAATATGTAAACTATTATGTCAGCTTGCATAACTGACAGCTCTTGCTCTGGGGACAGTGAAACTTCTACAAGTTTCGCCCACCCCCGAGGCATAATTATTTTAGTTACTTCACCTTTGGACTATTTGGGACATAATGGCTATCTCAAAATTTTGATCGCATGTATTTGGAGAAAAGATGGCGTGGATGGGGGAGGGCTTGGTGCCCTCCAATCACATTTGACTCTTAAAAAGGGAACTAGAGCTTATGGTTTCAAATTTAATGAGCCCCCTCTGAAATTTATGAAACCATCCCTTGCATGGGAAGCACCTCTGGGGGAAAAATCATAACCCAATATTGAAGGTATTTAAGATTTATTCATTCATTGGTATTTGCACCTGTTTTCTTTATATTTGCTAGGATTATTAGTTTTATATAGTAAAGAACGAGCTTTAAATGATAGTTGTACCTATAGCTGCAATCAAGTAAAAGACAAACCAAAGCCCATAGTAACTAAAAGTTTAAAACATGTTTTAAAAAATCATAATTGCTGTAGTTGGCACAACCTAGTGAAAGGCAAACCAGAGCCCATAGTAACCAAAAAGTGAAAAAACACGTATTGAATACAGTAATAAGGGAACAAAATTTAGGCCATAGTAACTGAAATGCTAAAATAAATAATCAAATGCATGATGATGCAACACATATAAATAGGATATATAATAGTTTATACTTTGAAGAATATTTGACAATATTTCTGCTTATTTTTAGTTTAGTTTGGCTCTTTACTTTTCCTTAAAAAATTTTCTCCGCAGGTTTTAAATTGAATATTACTATCTGTAAGTAATTAAATAATAAAAAAAAACTGGTCTTGCAGCTGAAAGTAAGGAGCAATATAAAACATTAAAACGAACAGAAAAGCGTATCGGAAAGTAAAATTTGAGAGAGTCAAACAAAATAGCAAGAAGTGTCATCACAATGATGAAGATTAGAACACCTGACCTTAGGCCCAGCGAGGTTTGATGAAGTTTCGATCAATGGTTCTCCAGGGCAAACACCCAGCGCACTTCCGCTGCGCTAAGCTGCTCGCGTTAGAGAATGGGATTAAAACAATTTATGATACGGTAAAGTTTTGCTCAATTCAGAATTTTATAGTAAAGAACGAGCTCTAAATGATTGATGTAGCTGTAGATGCAATCAAGTAAAAGACAAACTGAAGCCCATACTAACTAAAAGTTTAAAACATGTTTTGAAAAATCATAACTGCAGCAGTTGCCACAACCTAGTGAAAGGCAAACCAGAGCCGAAACAATCCACTATTTTAAATAGGGCCCAATGATGAATTTTAAATGTCTCGTTTTTGTCTTGAACAACATCAAATTCTCTACTTTTCCCTTTCAAATTCAAAATCTGTGACAAATAAAAGGGGCCAGAATTAAAAATACTTTTCAAAGTTTGGAAAGGGGTCCACGAGAACGCAGCCACCACTACCAGAGTTACGCTTTTAAGTTACCCCCATTTGGGATAATCACAGGGTTCAACCATTCCAACGTGCAATGGAAAGGCCTCACCCTAGGAGCGCCTCCTTTATGATCTAGGCAGCTTCTCAGCCAGGTAAGTAGGATTAGATAAAAATCTAACATTTTACTAATATATTTCGACATAAATCTGGCTGCTTTGAAGGCCACTCAGAAGGTCCAATTAATGAAAAAGATGCACGTGTACATAAATTTTTGACATCATTGAATCAAGTCTCTACATTATTTTTGAAAATAGTAATGTACAATTTCATTTTCATAGGCAAACGTTTTGATCGTTTGAATACAAATTTACCTTTTTGAGAAAAAATAATCTGGGATTTCTCAATCTCATTAGTCATTCTCATAGTCAATCTCATTAGTCAATCTCATAGTCATTACTACTGCTACTGCTAGCAACTCACCTCAGAACCAAGCCGTCTAAGGCCAAAAACAATCACTTTAGTAATTCTATCGAATCTTGGTTCAATTTAGATTTCAGTAGTTAATAATTACGGCCTATTTCCCAAAAAAAATTCCATGGGGACTTTAATCCAGCTTGAGCACTTTAATTATGGCAAGTGATTATTGGCTTTTTCACCATCAACTTTTGTAAACTATATATAATTTCAAAAAAAAAAATTCAGCCCCTTTTCAATGAAAATACCACTAATTTTTTTTCTTGAATCCAAGAAAGGGAATGCAGAAAACATCTTATAGAAAAAATCACTTCCCAGATTAAAATCATTGGTATTCATTTATGATATCCGGGTTGCAGCAGTAGCTAGCAGCCTAGTAAGAGATGACCACGTCCCATGCTAAGAGATAAAATAACCCAAAACTCCTAAAAATAATGTTGGATAGAAGCACAAAGTATACTATTAGAACTGCCTTGTTTTAAAATTTTACATAGGAAACTTACAGTCTCTTGACTTGAACAAAAAAGAAAATATGCTTGCTTGAAGAACAAGAAAAATGGCTTGACCTACGATATTCGACATCGACGGCATCTTTTTTCCGTTTTTTCCTCTCGGCTATCTGGGCACTGGCAAAATCACTGGGAGCTGTTTAATAGCTCGTTTTAAAGGGAATTGCTATATCTAGTTTCTTTTGTAATTAAAAAACAAATAGCTTTTAAAATAGTATCACTTTTTACAAAAAAATTGCATTTTCATGTAGAAACTTGATGAATGAAGCCATAATCGTAGGTTATTATTGTATCTGACTTAATAAGTAAATACAATATTTATACACGATTATCTTTCAACAAGGTATCCGGGTTGCAGTGGCAGCTTGCAACCTAGTAAGAAGTGACCACGTCCCATACTAAGAGATACAATAACCCATAGCTCCTAAAAATAGGGTCAGATCGAATCACAAAGTAAATTATTAGAACTGCCTTTTCGAAACTCTTACATAGGAAACTTACAGTCTCTTGGCTTAAACAGCAAAGAAAATATGTTATCTTTAAAAACAAGAAAATTTGCTTTAACTGCTATACTCTGCATCGACAGCATTTTCTCCCTCAGCATTTTCGCATCGACAGTATTTTTTCATTCTCCTCAGCTAACTGGGCACTGATAAATTGTAGAGAGATGTTTAATGGCTCATTCTAAAGGAAATTACTATAGCTAGTGCCTTTTGTAATTAAAAACAAAAAAGTTTTAAAAATAGAATCATTTTTTATAAAAAAAACTACATTTTCGTGTACAAGTTTGATGAACGTAAGCTAAACGTAATAAAATCAAGAAAAATATCAGAGCCGAGCAATCCAAATAAATTGACGAGAATCTTCAGAGAAGCTTCAGAGGTTGTTGGATCGAAACCTAACCAAAGAACGCTAGACCCTAGGCCCAGCGAGGTTCGAAGACATTTCGATCCATCCTTCTCCAGGGCAAATGCCCAACGCACTTCCGCTGCGCTAAGCTGCTAACACTAGCGAATGCGATTTAAATAGTTTTTGATGTATTATACGGGATTTTCTTTCCAAATCTACAATTTTCCGAGTTGCAGCGGTAGATAGCAACCTAGTAAGAGACGATCACGTCCAATGTTAAGAAATATAAAAACCTATAGCTCCTAAAAAAGGAGTCAGATCAAAACAAAAATACACCATTAGAACCGCTTTGTCCAAAATCCCTGTATAGGAAACTTTCTGTCCCTTGGCTTGAACAGCAAGAGACATATATTAGCTTGAAAATAAAGAAAACTGGCAGCTACTACAACATTCTTCCTAAACGGCGTATTTTTTTTTCTTTTTTCTTTCTTGTTTTCCACAGATAGCTTGGCACTGGAACATCGTAGAGAGTTGTTCAATGGCTCATTTTAAAGGATATTAAATGGGTTAAAAATCTGTTGTAACTAAAATAAATTATTTCTAAGAGAGAATGAATTTTTCCACTAAAAATTGTATTTTTGATGTCTTTTCATACTGCAGTCTTTTCAAAGATATTTGACTTTTGTACATAAATCATAATCGTATTCGGGTTGCAGCAGTAGCTAGCAACCTAGTAAGAGACGATCACGTCCAATGTTAAGAAATATAAGAACCCATAACTCCTAAAAAAGGAGTCAGATCAAAACAAAAAGTACACCTTTAGAACCATCTTGTCTAAAACCCCCTGTATATGAAACTTTCTGTCCCTTGGCTTAAACAGTAAGGGAAATATATTAGCTTGAAAATCAAGAAAAGTGGCAGCTAGTACAACATTCTGCCTAAACAGTGTATTTTTTTATTTTTTTCTTTTTTCTTTCTTGTTTTCCACAGATAGCTTGGCACTGGAACATCGTAGAGAGTTGTTCAATGGCTCATTTTAAAGAAAATTAATTGGGTTAAAAATCTTTTGTAATTAAAATAATTTATTTCGAAGAGAGAATGAATTTTTACACTAAAAACTGCATTTTTGATGTCTTCTCATACTGCAGTCTTTTCAAAGATATTTGATTTTTTTACATAATATAATAAAGAACAACCTCTTGACTATACTAAATTTTATACGCCACTTAATTATAGTATAGATGAGTAATTCAACAGGTAGCTTGGCACTGGAACATCGTAGAGAGTTGTTCAATGGCTCAATTTAAAGGAACTTAATGGAGTTAAAAACCTTTTGTAATTAAAACAAATCATTTTTATTACATGAAGAAATTTTAATTTTATTCCTTAAGAAATCATCATAAGTAAAAATTTCCCATACGGAAATTGAAGTCAAGCCACCTGGGTGAGAGCTATCCCAAGCTCTACCCCATATAGGATATATTAAAATATCCGATTAAATGAAGTTTATGTTAAAGAACAAATTATAAACCTAGTTAGCTGTCTGATTATTTGAGGATCGTCTCTCACTGTTCCAAAGAAGAAAAAGGCATAGGCTTTTTCCTGTTTGTAATTTATAATCCGGGTTTAATCGGTAGTTATAGTTAAGAACGGACTCAGGCCCAAAGAAACTGAACCCTGTGGTTCATTCATATTATCTTCCCTATTTTAGCTAGGATGTAATTACATTAAACCATATTAAGTGAAACATTTACATAAAGGATCGACATAGTTCATCATAAAATGTGTCAGTAAAGAGGATCTCATGTATATAAAAGAACATCTGGGTTGCAGCGGTAGCTAGCAACCTAGTAAGAGACGATCACGTCCAATGTTAAGAAATATAAAAACCCATAACTCCCATAACTTTCTATCCCTTGGCTTGAACAGCAAGGGAAATATATTGGCTTGAAAATCAAGAAAAGTGGCAGCTTCTACAACATTCTGCCTAAACGGCATCTTTTTTTCTTTCTTTCTTTTCCACAGATAGCTTGACACGGGAGTAGAGAGTTGTTCAATGACTCATTTTAAAGAAACTCTCTCGATCTAGTGCCATTTGTACTTAGTTTTTTTTTAAATAGAATTTATTTTTTACAAAAAACTTAATTTTTTATGTACAATATTGATCAATGACGTCATAGTCGTTAGATGTAGTTAGTACATATAGGCTCGATCATCGAGTAAAGCTGAAACTAAGTAAAGGACAGCTATGCCTCCATATATTCACAGCAATGTCTAATATTTCCCATTACATCTGTAAACTGTTCCACAGTTGCCGGTCCATACCTTGGAAGGTTTTCATTAAACATGCAACATTTCTTTTGGATATTACTATGAAGTTTTGCGAAAGCACTTCTAGACGACTTTTCAACAAATCCGCTCTTTCAGAGAGAATTTTAATCTGTAATTTTGAATATTTTTCGTCATCCCGGTAAAAAATTCGTGAAATGTTTCTCAATTTACAAAGATCAGCTTGCATTGTTGCCATCTTTTTTTACTTCTGAATATAATTTTTAATTTGTCCTTATGCGTTCTTTGCAGCTTGTGTAAACTAAAAAAATATCCATGGTATCCGAGCAATAGTTTGAATCTTTCAATTCAAGCTAGAAAAATACCTAAAAATTTTAAAATTAGTTTTATTTTTGGTTAGGTTCTAACTACCCGACGTGTGATTTAATATGTATTTCCAGACCGAAAAAATTCAATTTTTTTATATATTTTATTTTTCAATTTAGAATCGCTAAAGTTATTATGTAAACTGCAAAAATATTTATGATATCTGAGCAATAACTTTAAACTTTTCATTCAAACTAAAAAAGTACCTGAAAATTAAAAAAATTGTTTTTTTTGTTAGGTTATGGGTACTTGATACGAGACTTAAGAAATGTTAATTAGATAAGAAAATTATTTATTGTTTAGTAATAAGATGCCTTCTAAGCGAGTTATACGTAATTTAAAAAACAGAACTACACATTAAAACAGAGATAGCATCTCGAAAAGAGAAAAGCAAAGGTATTCAACCGACCAGGCATATCGAGAAGTTAAAATTGAGAGAGCCAAACAAAACAGCAAGGAGTGTTATCACAATGATGAAGTTTATAGACATGCAAAAATTGAGACAGCCAAACAAAAGAGCAAGGAACAGTATGATAATAATAAAGATTACCGAAACAAACATAATAAAACAGTTGCTACCAGATTAATGGATAGATACTAGGGCGACAAAAGCTATAATGAAAAAAATTAAAACCTCTATGAGGCTTTACCAAAGAACGCATAAGGACAAAGTTAAAAATGACATTCAGTTGTCCAAGGAGATGGCAAAAATGCATACCGATCTTCGTAAATTGAGAAACATTTTACGAATGTTTTACCAGGATTACGAAAAGTATTCAAAATTACAGATTAAAATTCTCTTTGAAAGAGCGGATGCTGTTGAAAAGTTGGCAAGAAATGCTCTGAAAAAACTTCATAGCAATATCCCAAAGAAATTTTGTCAGTTTAATGAAAAACTTCCAAGCTACGGACTGGCAACATTGGATCAGTTTATAGATGCAATTGAAAATTCTAGACAACACAGTGAATATACGGAGGTGTACTTCATACAAAATTCTTATATTAATTTTGGAAGGAGCAATTGCAGTTTATGTAGCAGTAATAAAAATATATATACAAGTATACCTATGAACAGCAAAGGAAAAGCAATGTTTTTCAATTATGGCGGAAACGAGCCTGTTAGTGTTTTAGTATATGTCATTGTAAGATTCCTCCTTAATAAAAAAGTATTTCTAACTGTGTTTTAAACAGTTTTTTAGTTCTACTGAATATTTGGCAAAAAATGCTCTTTGTTGTAGAACAAGCTGTCCTGAAAATTACAAGACAACTATTGAAAAATGCTCTGAAACTATATCTGACATCCGGGTTGCAGCGGTAGCTAGCAACCTAGTAAGAGACGATCACGTCCAATGCTAAGAAATATAAAAACCCCTAACTCCTAAAAGAAGAGTCAGATCAAAACAAAAAGTACACCATTAGAACCGCCTTATCCGAAACCCCTGTATAGTAAACTTTCTGTCCCTTGGCTTGAACAGCAAGGGAAATATATTGGCTTGAAAATCAAGAAAAGTGGCAGCTACTACAACATTCTGCCTAAACGGGATATTTTTTTTTTCTTTTTTCTTTGTTTCCAGAGATAGCTTGGCACTGGAACATCGTAGATAGTTGTTCAATAGCTCAATTTAAAGGAAATTAATTGGGTTAAAAATCTATAGTAACTAAAATAAATTATTTCTAAAAGAGAATGAATTTTCCCACCAAAAACTGCATTTTTGATGTCTTTTCACACTGCAGTCTTTCAAACATAATACCAGCGGTAAGATTTGAACCCACGCCTCGGAAGAGACTGGTGGCTAACACCAGTGCCTAGGACCACTCGGCCAGGCTGCCTCTCATAAATAATATATATGTGAATTTGGGTTGCGGCAGTAGCTAGCAGCCTAGTAAGAGACGTTCTGTCCAATGCTAAGAAATATAAAAACCCAAAACTCCTAAAAATAGAGTCAAATCAAAACAAAAGTACATCATTAGAACTACCTTGTCTGAAACCCTACTAGATAAATAATGAATGTCATCATAGTTTTATATTAGAGCTATGACGTGATTAGAAAAACACGAAATTATGTTGTTGTTTCTGAAGACATCATGAAATAATACCATTGCGCCATGACGTCATGAAATAAAATCATTACGTCGTGACGTCATAATTACTATATAAGAAACGTCAAAACTTTAAATGGTCTCATTCGTGAATACATAATGGTTAGATCAAAGCAAGCAACACGCAAGTTGAAAAAACTGTACTACGAAAAAAACAGAGATAGTATCTCGAAAATAAAAAAGCAAAGGTATTCAACCGATCAGGCGTATCGAGAAGTAATCAAACAAAACAGCAAGATGTGTTATCATAATGACGAAGATTATAGATATGCAAAAATTGAGACAGTCAAACAAAAGATCAAGGAGCGTAATCACAATGATGAAGATTACCGAATCAAATATAAGAAAAAAGCAAAGGTATTCAACCGACCAGGTGTATCGAGAAGTAAAAATTGAGACAGCCAAACAAAAAATCAAGGAGCGTTATCAAAATGATATACTCTACAGAGAAGCAACAATTGAGCTGGCTAGACAAAAGATCAAGGAGCGTTATCACAATGATGAAGATTACCGAAAAATATATAAGAAAAAAGTTGCTACCAGAATAATGGGTAGATACTGGGGTGACAAAAGCTATAATGAAAAAATTAAATTCTCTGCGAGGTTGTACCGAAGAACACATAAGGACAAAGGGAAAAATCACATTTAGAAATACAAGAAGATGGAAAAAATGCAGGCTGATCTTCGTAAATTGAGAAAAATTTTACGCATGTTTTACCAGGACCACGAAAAGTATTCAAAATTACAGATTAAAATTCTCTTTGAAAGAGCGGATGCTGTTGAAAAGTCGGCTGGAAATGCTTTGGCAAAGCTTCATAGTAATATCCAAAAGAAATGTTGTCAGTTTAATAAAAAGCTTCCATGGTATGGATTGGCAACTGCGGAACAGTTTATAGATGCAATGGAAAATGTTCGACAACACAGTGAATATACGGAGGCCTACTTCTTAGAAAATTCGTATATTAATTTTGGAAGGAGCAATTGCAGCTTGTGTAGCAGCATAAAAATATATATACAAGCATACCTATCAACAGCGAATGAAAAGCAATGTTTTTCAATTATGGCGAAAACGAGCCTGTTAGGGTTATTAGTATATGTGTTTGTAAGACTAATGATTTAGAACAAATTCATGGAACACCGACTCAAGAAAAAAGTATTTCTAACTGTGTTTTAAGCAGTTCTTTTAGTTCTACTGAATATTTGGCAATAAATGCTCTGTGTAGTAGAACAAACTGTCCTGGAAAGTATGAGACAACTATTGAAAAATGCTCTGAAACTAGATCTGACAAGGAAATTATGATGGCTGGAGTCACCTATAACAATCTGAGTAAACATTCAAAACCAAAAATTGGGCAGCAGATTACTTGGCAATGTCACCCTGATATCTGCAAGCTCTATCCGACGGATATTGAATTATGTCAAATTCTTTTTGATATCCTTGAAAATAATATAGCAATAAAATTTTAACTGACAAAGTGGTTAATTTCTACCTTGACGAATTGGATTATTGTGAAATTAATTACAGGGACACAAGAAAGCATGGGCATTCGTTATACTGTAGCCCAAATGAGGGATGTCAGAGCTATTTGCGTTGTCTAAGGGCACTAGCTCCACATTTTCCTGTCTTGACCTGTTTCATTAATAGCGTATATAAGGCAGTATCAAAATCTAAGATTATACAACATATTAATCTACTAAAAGTCGAGGGATCGTCCAAGGAATTAAGTCATTATTTAGAAGAGTGTCAAGTAGACTCTATCGTAATAGTCAAGACGTCATCTACGGTGATAGCAATAATAGAGTTTCTGTGGATGAAAATACAATAATAAAATTATTTGGTGAGAGCCTTGATAAGGTAGCTAACATCAGGGATGTATACCCCGCAATGCATTGTGACAGTTGCGAGCAGATAAAGACAAAATACCAAGTAAAGAGTCTAAGATCCCTTTCAAATAAGAAAGGTTTTGATGTACTCTTGGCCACGATTTTAGAACACCTCCAACAGGACATACCCAAAGATGACAGAGAACAGCTAATTCATTGTACAGGTTGGAAAGAGGATGTCATAGATTCATTCTCTGTCCGTGATTACTGTGCTGGGAAAATGTTGAAAAGTCAGGAGAATGTCTGATCAGTATTAAATAACCTTCATATCGACTGTACACCGGAATGCATAAAGTGTTTAAATAATTTTGAAATGGCAATGATTTGATTTGTAATGCCTTGTCATACGATCGTCAGATTAGGGCAAGTAACTGCATTGAAGAGACCTAGAACAGAACTTGTTGACGCTCTTAAGGGTAGAATAGTATATCTACCTGTTGAATTGCAAGCAAATGCAGAAATTCAGCCTGAAAAACTTCTTAACATTGATAGTTTTGTAGTCATTGTCAATGGTGAGCCTACTTATAACAAGAATGTTTGGACTGCACTAATAGATTTGAGAAAAGTTCATGAAGCACTGTTGTGGTTAAGAGAGAACAACAGTCTCTATAAAACAATACGTGCATACACCCTAGAAGATTTAAATAAAATACTGGAAGTGCGTCTTGCTGAAAAAGCGCTTGGTGTTGATAATTTACCTGAAATACCGGAAGCTGCAATCCTTCAAAAACTGACAGAAAGCGCAAAATCTACATTGGTTGAACATTTGTCTGTCCAGCCTCTCAATTCAGCGGTTCCAAAAGACTTCATAGAAGATTTTAAGCATATGAAAGATCTTGGTACTGACCAATTTCAAATCAAGAAACTAAAAGGTGAGAGCGAAGACTTATTTCAGGAAGAACTTAATCTAAAAGTGTTTCCAAATCTTTTCCCGAAAGGCAAATATGGCTTGCGTGACAAGGAAAGACCTTTTCGGATTAGGAATGCAGAATATTTTAAATCAAGGCTTCTTAGCAGACATACTAAGTTTCGTCTTGACAAACAGTTTCTTTTTCACAGCTTCCAATTGCAAGAATTCTCTTACATGTATAATAGCGACGGTCATATGTTGCGGACTGGGAAACCAAATCAAAATGCTCGTCAATTTATAAACAGGCTTCATTCCCGTGATGGAGAGATGGAAGCGACTTTGTTTTCTGTTCAGTCAAAAATCAGAGGATATCAGCAGTATTTTCAATCTCTTTCCTATAAAGTAAAGTCAATGATTGAGCAATTGGGTCCACCGACTTTGTTTCTGACAGTTTCATGTGCTGAGTGGTACTCTCCTGAATTTATTGACTATTTACGGACTGTCCATAAGAACTTACCTGGTGTAGCAAAAATGATCCCAGCAGAGTTAACGTGTCTAGATCCAGTTGCAGTTTCCATGCACTTTGACAAAAAATGGACACCTATATTTAATGAGCTAATTTTTTTCAAAGACAAATCCTTTGTTTGGTAAAATTAAGGATCATTTCTGGCGTATTGAGTATCAGAAACGAGGTGCGCCTCATGTACACTGTGTGTTGTGGATTGAAGATGCTCCTATTATTGGGAAATCAACAGCATCTGAAGTGATTCAGTATATTAATAGTATTATAGCTAGTGAAATACCAAATAGATTGACTAGTCCAACTCTTCAAAAAATGGTCAAAGACCATCAAGTGCACCACTGTAATAAATACTGTCAAAGAAAATATAAGAAAAAAAGAGGAAGATGGGTTACGTATTGTAAGTTTGGCTTTCCTCGTCCTACAAAGGAACAAACAGAATTATATGACATCCTTGACTGCTTGGCTCATGGCACAGACCGTAAAAAGCCAAGAAAAAAAATATATCATCTGCTTCGAGGAGATGACGAGCGTTATATAAATGACTATTCTCCTGCGTTACTTATTGCTAATCAAGCAAACATTGATGTTCAATATATTGTTTACATAAAGGATCGACACAGTTCACCATAAAATGTGTCAGTCAAGAGGATCTCATGTAGTAGATATTAATAGAAGTTTTGTTTAGACTTTAAAAAGACAAATGTATAAAAACTGTCTTCTGCAGGATTTGAACTTGTGACTTTGGAGCTGAATTCCACCAAGCTATCCACTGCGCCGTGTAGGCTTGTAAGAATACAATTTTAAAATAGTTTATAATTACTCAATTCACAAGTCAAACTTGTTGTTAAAACCCATAAAGAATTACTGCATTTTACATACCTATACATAAATTCCTTTTATACTGTTAAAGATAATACTTGCTACTAAAATGTTAAGGAAAAAGGCAGTATTTCTTAAAACTATGTGACGTCATAACCAGATGTTACAATCATCATGGTTGCAGGTGTAGGTGCAACCAAGTAAAGGACGAACTACAGCCCATAGTAAGGTGTCTAATTACTCTGCCATGGTTTTACAGTAAAGAAAAAACTTCTAGCCCATAGTAACTAAAATACGATCATAATCGTATGTTGTGCACAGGCCGTCTCTTACTATTTCAATTAAGAAAAAGCCATAGGCTTTTTCTTGTTTGTAATCCGGGTTGCAGCGGTGGCTAGCAACCTAGTAAGAGACGATCACGTCCAATGTTAAGAAATATAAAAACCCATAGTTCCTAACAGAGGAGTCAGATCAAAACAAAAAGTAAACCATTAGAACCGCCTTGTCCGAAACCTCTATAAAGCAAACTTACCGCCCTTTGGCTTGAATAACAAAGAAAATATATTGGCTTGAAAATCAAGCAAATTGACTTTTACCACGTTATTCTCCACAAACGGGATATTTTTTTTCTCTTTTCTTTCTTTTCAGACATAGCTTGGCACTGGAACATCGTAGAGAGTTGTTCAATGGCGCATTTTAAAGGAAATTAGTTGGGTTAAAAACCTTTTGTAACTAAAATAAATTATTTCTAAAAGAGAATAAATTTTTCCACCAAAAACTGCATTTTCGATGTCTTTTCACACTGCGGTATTTCAAACATTATACCAGCGGTAAGATTTGAACCCACGCCTCCGAAGAGACTGGTGGCTAACACCAGTGTCTTGGACCACTCGGCCAGGCTGCCTCTCATAAATAATATATATGTGAATCTGGGTTGCAGCAGTAGCTAGCAACCTAGTAAGAGACGATCAGTCCAATGCTAAGAAATATAACAAAACTCCTAAAAATAGGGTCAGATCAAAACAAAAGTACATCATTAGAACTACCTTGTCTGAAACCCTACTAGATAAATAATTAATGTCGTGATAGTTTTATATTAGAGCTATGACGTGAATAGAAAAACACGATATTATGTTGTGGTTTCCGAAGACGTCATGAAATAATATCATTGCGCTATGACGTCAATAAAATCATTACGCCGTGACGTCATAATTACTATATAAGAAGCGTCAGAACTGTAAATGTTCTCATTCATAATTACATAATGGTTTCAATCAAGCAAGCTGCACACCAGTTAAAAACACAGTACTACACAAACAACAGAGATAGTTTCTTGAAAAGAGAAAAGCAAAGGTATTCAACCGACCAGGCGTATCGAGAAGTAAAATTGAGAGAGCAAAACAAAACAGCAAGATGTGTTATCAAAATGATGAAGATTATAGACATGCAAAAATTGAGACAGCCAAACAAAAGTTCAAGGATAGTTATCACAATGATGAAGATTACCGCATAAAATATAAGAAAAACCAAAAGCAAAGGTATTCAACCGTCCAGGTGTATCGAGAAGTAAAAATTGAGACAGCCAAACAAAAGATCAAGGAGCGTTACTGGGGTGACAAAATCTATAATGAAAAAATTAAATTCTCTGCGAGGTTGTACCGAAGAACGCATAAGGACGAAGGGAAAAATTACATTCAGAAATACAAGAAGATGGCAAAAATGCAGGCTGATCTTTGTAAATTGAGAAACATTTTACGCATATTTTATCGGGATCACGAAAAGTATTCAAAATTACAGATTAAAATTCTCCTTGAAAGAGCGGATGCTGTTGAAAAGTCGGCTAGAAATGCTTTGGCAAAGCTTCATAGTAATATCCAAAAGAAATGTTGTCAGTTTAATGAAAAGCTTCCAAGGTATGGATTGGCAACTGCGGAACAGTTTATAGATGCAATGGAAAATGTTCGACAACACAGTGAATATACGGAGGCGTACTTCTTTGAAAATTCGTATATCAATTTTGGAAGGAGCAGTTGCAGTTTATGTAGCAGCAATAAAAATATATATATAAGCATACCTATCAACAGCGAAGGAAAAGCAATGTTTTTCAATTATGGCGAAAACGAGCCTGTTAGGGTTATTAGTAAATGTGTTTGTAAGACTAATGATTTAGAACAAATTCCTGGAACACCGACTCAAGAAAAAAGCATTTCTAATTGTGTTTTAAACAGTTCTTTTAGTTCTTCTGAATATTTGGCAAAAAATTCTCTGTGTAGTAGAACAAACTGTCCTGTATAGTACGAGACAACTATTGAAAAATGCTCTGAATCTAGATCTGACAAGGAAATTATGATGGCTGAAGTCACCTATAACAATCTGAGTAAACATTCAAAACCAAAAATTGGGCAGCAGGTTACTTGGCAATGTCACCCTGATATCTGCAAGCTCTATCATACGGATATTGAATTATGTCAGATTCTTTTTGATATCCTTGAAAATAATATAGCATTAAAATTTTCAACTGACAAAGTGGTTAATTTCTACCTTGGCGGCATGGATTATTGTGAAATCAATTACAGGGACACAAGAAAGCATGGGCATTCGTTATACTGTAGCTCAAATGAGGGATGTCAGAGCTATTTGCGTTCTCTAAGGGCACTAGCTCCACATTTTCCTGTCTTGAACTGTTTCATTAATAGCGTATATAAGGCAGTATCAAAATGTAAGATTATACAACATATTAATTTACTAAAAGTCGAGGGCTCGTACAAGGAACTAAGTCATTATATAGAAGAAGTGTCAAGTAGACTCTTTCGTAATAATTGTCAAGACTTCATTTACGGTGATAGCAATATTAGAGTTTCTCTGGATGTAAATACAATATTAAAATTATTTGGTGAGAGCCTTGATAAGGTAGCTAACATCAGGGATGTATACCCTACAATGCATTGTGACAGTTGCGAGCAGATAAAGACCAAATACCAATTGAAGAGTGTAAGATCCCTTTCAAATAAGAAAGGTTTTGATGTATTGATGGCCACGATTTTAGAACACCTACAACAGGACATACCCAAAGATGACAGAGAACAGCTAATTCATTGTACAGGTTGGAAAGAGGATTTCATAGATTTATTCTCTGTCTGTGATTACTGTGCTGGGAAAATGTTGAAAAGTGAGGAGAATGTCCGATCAGTATTAAATAACCTTCATATAGACTGTACACCGGAATATATAAAGTGTTTAAATAATTTTGAAATGGCAATGATTCGATTTGTAATGCCTTGTCTTACGATCGTCATATTAGGGCAGGTAACTGCATTGAAGAGACCTAGAACAGAACTTGTTGACGCTCTTAAGGGGAGAATAGTATATCTACCTGTTGATGTGCAAGCAAATTTAGATACTCAGCCTGAAAAACTTCTTAACATTGATAGTTTTGTAGTCATTGTCAATGGTCAGCCTACTTTACAGTAAGGATTTTAGTAAAAGGACGGCAATAATAATCCTCAATGGCAGAAATGACGACAGCAGAAATGAAAATGATGATGAAAGTGATGACGTCAGGCTCCGGAAAAGTCTAAGGGTCATACGGCTCAGTGTTCTTTCATGATAGTTGACGAGATGAGGGTCGTTTGACGAGAGCTGGTAAGTTATCAGTAACCCTCTTGGTCAGAGTAGGTTTTCGAAGTGGCTAATAATTCTTATATACTACTGGGTAAGGTTAAACTCTCAATCAAATGCATATTCATTGTGGTATCGATAAAGGAAGTACTTCTAGGTTTTTGAATTCTTCATGTACTCTTTAAAATTATATAATTCTATACACAAAAACTTTCCATTTTGTTGTATACTTTTTTTAGAGAATGGGAAAGATAGTGTTTTACGTGTAGTATATGCAAAAGAATCGTACCTTAATATGACGCTAGATCCCAAACATACAGGAAGAGAAAGAAAGCGAGCGAGAGAGAGAGGGGAGGAGGGGGGTAATTCTAAACGAAAATCCCAACGATTAGAGAGAATTTGGCGCTAGCTCACTAATAGAAAAGAAAAAGAGACAAAGAGATTGGGGGGGGGAAGCAGGGATGGATTCTACTTGGAAATTTTGACAATCAGAAACAAGAAGTAAAACATAAACAAGGCTCACTTGTGGATGAGAGGAGAATTCTGAACTAATATGAGCAATGATATGTTCAAAAAGTAAGTGGAAGCCAATTAATACTAAAACTTACATTTAAGAAATAGGGTAGTAGACATTTGTAGTTGTTGCTTCAAGTTTGGCTTCAACGCTGAAACAAGCCCTAGGGCTAGTGAAAAAAGGAGCCAAAAATTGTGTTTGGAAACATTAAGGCCCATTCAGAGTAAAATATTGCTAATACAAAAATTTGTACAAAATATATAATGACAAAGAGATCTAATTTTGTTGTTTGGCTAATAACAGAAATTATGGAGCTTTTAGATATACATAAAGGTTCGATTACAAAATGGGACTTTCTAATCTATTATCAAACAGTTCGTGGTAACGAAGTGTATAGTAAGAGCGACTCGTATCAATATTATCTGGGTTGCAGCGGTAGCTAGTAACCTAGTAAGAGACGATCACGTCCAATGTTAAGAAATATAAAAACCCCTAACTCCTAAAAAAGAGTTAGATCAAAACAAAAAGTACACCATTAGAACCGCCTTGTCCGAAACGCCAGTAAAGGAAACTTACCGCCCTTTGGCTTGAATAACAAAAAAAACATATATTGGCTTGAAAATCAAGAAAATTTACTTTAACCACATTATTCTCCACAAACGTATTTTCTTCGTTGTTTAAGCCAAGAGACTGTAAGTTTCCTTGGTAAGAGTTTCGAAAAGGCAGTTTTAATAGTGTACTTTGTGATTTAATCTGACTCAATTTTTAGGAGTTATGGGTTATTGTATCTCTTAGTATGGGACGTTGCCTCTTCTTACTAGGTTGCAAGCTGCCGCTGCAACCCAGATATCTTTTTGAAAGATAATCGTGTATAAATATTGTATTCACTTATTACGTCATATTCAATAATAACCTACGATTATGACTTCATTCATCAAGTTTCTACTTAAAAAGGCAGTTTTTTTTTGTAAAAAGTGATACTATTTTAAAAGCTATTTGTTTTTTTAATTACAAAAGAAACGAGATACAGCAATTCCCTTTAAAACAAGCTATTAAATAGCTCTGGGATTTTGCCAGTGCCCAGATAGCCGAGAGGAAAAAACAGAAAAAAGATGCCGTCGATGTCGAATATCGTAGGTCAAGCCACTTTTCTTGTTTTTCAAGCAAGAATATTTTCTTTGTTGTTCAAGCCAAGAGACTGTAAGTTTCCTATGTCAAAGTTTAAAACAAGGAAGTTCTAATAGTGTACTTTGTGCTTTTATCCAACATTATTTTTAAGAGTTATAGGCTATTGTATTTCTTAGAATTGGACGTGATCATCTCTTACTAGGCTGCTAGCTACCGCTGCAACCCGGATATCATAAATGAATACCACTGGCTTTAATCTGGAAATGTGCTCATCAGGCTGCATTTTCGTGGACCCCTGTCCACACTTAGAAAAGTATTTTCATTGTGGACCCTTTTATTTGTCACACATTTTGAAGTTGAAAGGAAGAAGTAGAGAATTTGATGTTGTTCAAGACAATAACGAGACATGTCAAGGTGCTTTAATCAGGCTATGTTCTCGTGGACCCCTGTCCACACTTTGAAAAGTATTTTCATTTTGAACCCTTTTATTTGTCACAGATTTTGAAGTTGAAAGGAAAAAGTAGAGAATTTGATGTTGTTCAAGACAATAACGAGACATGTCAAATTCATCATTGGGCCCTTTTGAAAATTGTAGTATGTTTTGGCTCTGGTTCACCTTTCACTAGGTTGTGCCAACTACTGCAATTATGATAAATCAAAACATCTTTTAAACTTTTAGTTAGTATGGGCATCGGTTTGTCTTTTACTTGACTGCATCTGTATGTATATATGTCTGTGTATGTGTGTGTATGTACGTTTGTGTGTGTATGTTTGTGTATGTGTGTGTATGTATATGTTTGTGTATGTAAATATGCGTGTGTGTATGTGTGTATTGTATGTATTGTGTGAATGCGTGTATGTGTGTATGTGCATATTTTGTGTATGTGTGTATGCGTGTGTATTCGTGTGTTTATGTGTGTATTTGTGTGTCTTTATGTGCGTTTGTATGTGTATATTTGTGTTCCTGTAGGTGTTTGTGTGTGTTTATACGTGGGTATGAGTGTGTTTATGGGTGTAAACATAAACTTCATTAGTCGGATATTTTAATATATCCTATATGGTCTAGAGGTTGGAATAGCTCTCACCCAGTAGGCTTGAATTCAATTTCTGTATAGGAGATTTTTACTTATGATGATTTATTAAGGAACAGAATTAAAATTTCTTAATGTAAGAAAAATAATTTGTTTTAATTACAGAAAGTTTTTAACCCCATTAATTTCCTTCAAAATGAGCCATTGAACAACTATCATGTTTAAAACGCATCAAAACTGCTATGGTATTTATGTGAGAACGGAAGTCTTATGGTAGTGAAGCTCTGCCTAGATTCTCATTATGACAAAATACAAAGCACTTTTTTACTTAAGCTCGAATAGTATTTTCTTACCAAATAACGACATTCTTGTAGCAGAGAAAATTAACCGAGATTTAGCCTATTGGAGGAAAAATATATTAAAAAAGCTGTCAGACATAAAAAATAAATATCTTTCAGTTTCCAATCATTGTTCTAGCGTTGAATCAACCAACACTTCAGATAGGAATTGGCATTTTTGCACATTTTTGGAACAGAAGAATTCCAACACAAAGGATAGGATTGAATCTATTTCTTCAAATTTTTGTGGTCCTGTTCATGTTTCTCACAGTGACAGTTTCACTCCAAGCTCCTATATGCCAAAATGAAGCTCCAAAAACATAAACAGAACTTTTTTTAATTTTGTTAAGACCCGTAGCAATGTTGAAATTTTTGTCAGGGAAATTACATCCAGCGACCCATGCCTGCTATCTGATGAGGTCATGACAGAGGTGGCTAAACTCACCTTTGATTATTTAGCCTTGGTTACGATTATGAAAGTAATTGAGTATAAAATAAAAGATAAGGCCAAAGGATATAAAAGCTTCAGCTATAGCTCTTCAATCACACTTAATCATATTTTTAAGACATTAAAATTGCTGTCTTTCGGAATCCTTGCAACAGCTGGGATCGAACCTCAGTCCCGAACTTTTCTAGACGTGGCAGTACCCACTTTGCAGTTACAAGTTATTCAATTTGGATATTTAAAATATATATGATGAGAGATAAGTAGCTCGTCTCTAAGAGAAAATTACATCATAGCCCAGATAGCTAACTGTCACTGAAAAAACATTATGTCGCCCTTTACATTTATCATATCTTATATGTAACATATTTTGTTATAAGTATCTGATAGTTAAATGGTAAGTACACCCGCTTTTGATGCGGGTAACAGGGGTTCAATTCCTAGTGATGGGGAATTTGTATACATTATCTTTAAATATATCTGTACAGGCATATACTGTTGTTAAGTGGCATATACAAGTTAGTAAAGAAAAATTTTGTTCCTTATAATACTAACTATTATTTTAATCCTTCGGTCACTATGGGTAAAATTCTTTCTTTGTTATAAAGAATGTTAAAAAACTAATAGAATATTCGCCTACCTATGGTCTCTATAAGCTAAAAGTATCTTGATTTTAGGAAACTCAATCGAAATACGGTTCCTGTATAACTTGTATCTATTTTTGTAATACATTTATCGAAATTTGCTGTTTAAATAAATGTTTCGGATACCATGGGGTAGAGTTTGTTCTTTACTATAATTATATTTCTTAACATTGGACGTTATCGTCTCTAACTAGGCTGCTAGCTACAGCTGCAACTCGGGTGATAATGTCATTTGCAACTGGGGTTCATTCTATGCTACATGATTACAAACAGGAAAAAGCCATTGGCTTTTTTGGTCTGGAAATACATATTTAATCTCACGTCAGGTAGTTATTATGTAATAACTACATCCAACAACTATGACGTCATTGATCAAAATTTTACTTAAAAAATTGAGTTTTTCGTAAAAAATTTATTCTATTTAAAAAAAAAACTAAGTACAAATAGCACTAGATCTAGAAATTTACTTTAAAATGAGCCATTGAACAATTCTCTACGATGTTCCAGTGCCAAGCTATTGGTGCAAAAGAAGAAAGAAAAAAATATGCTGTTTGTGGAGAATAATGTGGTTAAAGTAAATTTTCTTGATTTTCAAGCCAATATATGTTTTTTTTTGTTATTCAAGCCAAAGGGCAGTAAGTTTCCTTTACTGGCGTTTCGGACAAGGCGGTTCTAATGGTGTACTTTTTGTTTTGATCTAACTCTTTTTCAGGAGTTAGGGGTTTTTATATTTCTTAACATTGGACGTGATCGTCTCTTACTAGGTTGCTAGCTACCGCTGCAACCCGAATAATATTGATACGAGTCGCTCTTACTATACACTTTGTTACCACGAACTGTTTGATAATATATTAGAAAGTCCCATTTTGTAATCGAACCTTTATGTAAATCTAAAAGCTCCATAATTTCTGTTATTAGCCAAACAACAAAATTAGATCTCTTTGTCATTATATTTTTTTTTTGCCAAGTAATTACCTCTTAAACATAATATATATATATATATATATATATATATATATATATATATATATATATATATATATATATATATATATATATATATATATATATATATATATATATATATATATATATATATTATATATATATATATATATATATATATATATATATATATATATATATATATATATATATATATATATATATATATATATATATATATATATATATATATATATATATATATATATATATATATATATTCACCTTCATTTGCACCTTCATTAGCTAGCCTATTGGCTGTCATGTTGTGGGTCAGTTCTTTATGGCTAGGGATATGGTGGAAGCAAACTGAAGTGTCCATATTCTTAAGGCTTAGGAGAGAATCTCTAATAGATTTTAAATCTGAATCAACAGCCTCATAATTTATTTTTTTTATCATTTTGATGGCAGACTTAGAATCTGTGAGAATTAAAACTTTTTTTGAGGCTGGTCTAAGGTTGACCATAACTTCCAGTGCTTTTAGAATGGCAAACAACTCTGCTGACAAAATAGAAGTATTGGATGGGAGAGTTACGGAAATATTCAAAGAAACATACGGAATGCAAACTCCTGCTCCTGCTTTTGTTCCCTTTACTGAGCCATCAGTATAAGCTTGAGTATGTTTGGGAAATAATGAGGAAATTTTATTGGCAAAAAGCTGACAAAAAAACTGATCAGTATAAAAAGATTTATCCTTCGGGAGCAGTTGGAGATGGCACTCAGGGGCCTCCAGTTCCCAAGGCGGGAATTTGGAAAAGGGTAGCTATCTGCATGTTCATTTTTCCAATTTGGATGATCTTTCAGGTACTGACACCAAGAAGACTTATGGTGCTGAGGCTTGCTAGGGTTTGCAAAAGTGGCTGGGAAGACTGCATGTTTATCACCATAATATTGTATTTTTGTAAAGTAACAGTTTCTCTGCATAGTAGCTCTCTTTCAGAGCAGGTAGTCCAGAAAACTCTTTTAGCTTATCTACTGCAGTATGTTTATGCAGTCCCAATGCAATTCTTATGGCTGAGTTTTGGAGTGTCTCAAGGGTTTTGAAAAAAGTTGCAGGAACATTTACGAGGAAATGAATGCCATATTCCATTTTTGAGCGAATATACAATTTATAAAAATCAATAATCAATTTTGGTGAGGATCCCCATTTAGATCCTGCAAGTTGCTTTAAGATGATGAGTCGCTTTTATATTTAAAATCTCAACAACTCCACAAGTGGTTTCCAATTTAAAAGGCAGTCAAGGATAATGCCCAGTAGACAGACAGATGGCTGATAAGCTATTGTACTCCCTTCTGTCACTAAGGGTTTAGGGAGGGTTGTCTGTCGGTTATAAAACACTATTGCCTTTGTTTTTGGGACCAAAAGCTTTAAAAAACAGAGAAACATCATCTATGTCTTCCTGGATTATGCTTTGGAGTAAGTTTATATTTTTGTGTCTATTCCACACCAGGAGATCATCAGCAAATACTCCATTTATTGACTGACTTCTAAGTATCAATTCTGAATTATACAGTGTGAAAAAAAGAGGACTTATGATAGTTCCTTGTGGGAGACTATCTTTAACTTGTTTTCTTGAGAACAGAGTGTAATTTATCTGAACTTGAAAAGATTAATCACAAAGTATATCATTTGTCATTGATACCACTATTGATGGAAAGTTTTTATTATTCCTAACTTCTAGTAACTTCTTGTGTTTGACGTTTCCATTTGCATCTCTCCAATCAAACATCACAGCAATTCCAAATTCACTATTTTGCAGAGCCTCTGCTATGTCTACTTCAATTCTGGTTATGTTGTCCATTGCACTGTGACCCTTTCTGAAACCTGTTGGGGATTGGGGTATCATTTGATTGACCTCTGCAAACCATTCTAATCTCTTTGACATCATACATTCGAATATCTTGCCCATGGTGAGGAGGACTGATATTGGTCTATAAGATATTGGGTCATTGGGTGATTTCCCAGGTTTGAGGATTGGGTGAATAAGGGCAATTTTTGAGGGATTAGGAAATTCCTTCTCTCCATGAAATATAGCATACTTCAAGAAGTTTTTTTCGAAAGGTATGGGGTGATTCAATAAGCCATTTGATGTTTACCTCATCATGCCCTGGTGCCGAGTTTTGATTACATTCTTCAATGGCTGTGTCTAACTCAGATAATTCAAAATGTAAAATTAAAGACTTTTTATGTTGTGCTACTGAAGAGAGGACACATACAGGTGGGTTTGGCAAAAAAGCTTCTACGTTATTCTTCATGTATGTTTTTGCAAATATCTCAGCTTTTAAATTGTCAGATGTTATCAGCTGACCCCGGTGTTTTGTTTCATACAGGCAATCATCAAGTGCCATTTTGCTGCCATTCATCTTGCTTACATACTGGTGAATCTTAGATACTGCAGTGCGATGGTCTACTTTAGTCATAAATTTATTCCATGCCTCCTTTTTAGCCTGTAGACATGTTTTTTCCCTATTGCCGAGCTGCGTTTATATTCAATTACTGTGATCATTGAATGATGTCTCTGGAATGCCTTTCTTGCTATGTGTTTAGCTTCCACTGCAGCAGTGAATAAATCATTCCACCAGTCTTTAGTTCTTTTATTGCCATGGGAGGTCCAATCATTATTGTTTGTCTTAGGGATTGTTTTTTGGGCGGCATCCATGATAATTTTTGTTAGGGTATTCACTTTATCATCAATTAGGAAAGAGTTTTCCAGCAGAGTATAATCAGCTTTCTGCAGCATTTGGTTGAACTCTGGTCATTTACCTTTCTTGTTAATAAATTTCCTTTTACGTGGTTTTGTTTCACAAGACATGTGTGAGATAATTGTCTTTATAGCACAGTGATCACTATGTAGATCTGGTACTCTACTAATTGACACCTGATCAATAGCCGAAGCAGGACCTAGTTGGATGTCTATGGTTGAATGTTTGTTATTTTTGGAATTGTAATATGTTGGTAAATTATATGGTGTTAGAACTACTATGTGATTATTTTCCAATAACAGTCTTTCCACAGTTTTCCCAGCTCGATTTGACTGCTCATTTTAGCTTTTTGCTCATATTAGCTTTAATATGTGTTTAAATTGGCAAAAAATAAATTAAAAACTCTTCAAGCAAAAACCACTTCTGTGCTCAAAATTCTTACTGCACGGTCTTACCTTAAAACTTATAAAAAAGAAGTTGCATCATGGCAAAAATGTCGAAGTGATGCTTACTCTGTTGATAATTAGTGATTACTGGGACAAATAATTTTTTCAAAAACTGCAAGGTCTGGGAATATAGTTCAATACAAAAAACGTGTGTCCTTACCTCCAAAGAAGAGCAGAGATCCTTCGGATGCCAATGACAGCAAATCTTTCATACACTTTTGTATATGTAACGATCCCGACATCAATATCAATAAAGCTATGGAAAACCCCAATCAGAAATGAAATTCACAAGAAATTACGTAGAAGAGACTTCGAGCAGTCACCCACAGAAACAGAACTAAATCCTAGTGTCACTGGACTATCAGAACTTCCAAAATCAGAACAATGATTTTCGCTATTGGGTTGCTTACAGAGTATTCCCATATATCAACAAAACCAGTCACAGTCAGGTAGAGTTGCTTCAAGGAATTTACTAATAGCTTACCGTGTAATTCATGATTAGTGCAAAAGAAAATTCGTCAGAAATCAAGGCAAGTCTGGCAAGAAAAGTAATCACAAACCTAGATATATGGATAGTAGCCAATGTCAAAATGGAAGGTCTCTACTCAGAAGTGATCATGCCAAAAATCAATGAGATAAAAACTTTAATAGTATTGTAATGTTCCACTATAATCAACCAAAACAAAAGGAAATAGAACATAAATTTAGCAAAGACAATGCAGCATAATCACTAAAAGGAGTTTTCCACAACAAAAGGAGTTCACAAAAGGAATCACTAAAAGGAGTTTTCCATAGCCTTAAAATTTGTCAATGGAATGTTTTGTTTATAAATAGTATTAAATTAAATGAGTTAGTTGATTGGTTGCAGTAATGGCATGGATGTTGTCCGAGTACAAGAAACTAACTTTCACGGCCTCCAAATTATAAGGATACCTGATTTTAGTATATATAGAAAGGATCGGTCAGCAGGTAGAAGAGGTGGCGATGTTATAATTTTTGTTACAGATCAGATATCCTATTCCGTTCTGGGTCCCAAGGATAATCCTGATGAAATTGATGCTATCAGTGTCTATATAAATATGAAGAACAGCAAATTTTAGAAATAACATGCTATCTGAATTTTAATGCTCATAGCTGCATCTGGGAGAATTGCAACTCATCGTATAAAGCTGGTTCTTCCTTTGAAAAATTAATTACGACCTTTGTCAATCTTTATGTTATAAAGCGAAAGCTTGCAAGATAAATCTTGTGCTCAAATAAAGCACAAGAAAAGTACTTATAGCCACAAACCTTTTCTCGATCCTGATTTTTAGGGCTCCGAGGATCTGTAAATCTATTTACCCTGACAGATATAGGCTGGGGATAAACGATTGGAGCTGATCTGGTGTTGTAAGATGGTTTGGGTTCTTTGTTCCACTATAAGCTCCATTCTCTGCCTCTATCTATAAAAGGGAAATCCTGATTGCAAGGCCTCATAGTGGCATCTGGGGTCCCTTCCTCACTCCTTGCTCTTCACGCTAAAGTTTTTTAGTCTTGTAAAAAAGCTTCTTATTGTTTTAATTAAGCGAACTTTCTGTTTAAACAGTCGTTCTTAGGGGATTGGGACAAAATTCAAACTTTAGCGTAAAGAGCAAGGTATTGAAGAGTGGGCACCCCCCTCAAATATGCACTAATTTCTGGTCGTTTTGACTTTAAGTTTTGATCCTTACTTTCAGTTGAAAAAACTTGATTTCTTCATTTAATTTCTGATCGTTTTTTAAATAATGACAGGAAGTCTGGCTCCATCTCCACAGAAAAATAACCGCTCCCCATGGAAATATTATCTAGACAATTCAATCCCAGTTAAGATTACCCCGGACAATTACCCTTAACATTTCCATGCGCAAAAATAAGTTGGCTAAGAGAAAGCAAGACATATAAAAAGAATTTCGTAAAGGAATTCTGGTAAATATTGGGTACAGAGAAGATCGATAAGTTGGGCAACTTTACTTACCTAGGTAGTACTGCTCGTATGACAGCAGTTGACAGCAACTTGCAGCGAAATTGCTAAAAGTATAATAGCCAAGGCCCAGGGTGTTCTTTCACAGTTTAAAAAAGTTTGAGGGTAGGAAAATAAGCTTACGAAGCAAAATTAGAATATTAGAAGCTACAGTGAAGCCAGTGGTAAAGTATGGTTCTGATGTATGGGAGCTCTGAAAGACAGAGAAGAATTTGCTGCATAATTCTAGAAAAATTGTCTACCAACTATTTTGGGCATCCCTCTGATTGACTGTATTTCAAACAGTAAGTCGTACGAAAAATATCGTTTGATTCTACTGTGTAGGGTTATAATAAAAGAAAGGTATAGGAGCACCTTCTGAGGGCGAGGGATAACAGATTGTCAGATTCGTACTTGTCGGCCAACCATCAATGACCTATCGATAAGCAGGTTGTCCCTGAAAGGGGGTGCGAGCAAAAATTTATGAGTTTATTAGATTAGTTGGAACTTTCTAGGAGGGAGAAAAGAGCGAGGCTTTGAATAAATTGGAACGAAGGAGAAGGGTTGTAGCTATGTTGGCCTCAGATGGCTTGGTGCTGCCATGAGGTGTTATTAGTAGTAGTTGTATTGAACAGCATTATTGATTAGCAATCTGATTTGGCGAGATCTTGTTAATCAGCAATCGTATTCTAGCGTTTAATGACGGTTCTGTCAATTAAAATTGTGGAGGAAAACAACCTACAATTCTTTTTGTTTTTATCAAACTTATTGGTCAGATTTATGGGGAGAACTTCAAGATTGAAGGTAACGAGGGAAAATTTTTGTTCTTACATTTTAGAATAGGAAACAACAGTTAATTTACCATAAATGTTGTTATATTTATTATTAACTTAATTTCTTACCTAAAATAAGAAATTATTAGGTACTTTCTTTTAAATTACCCACGGGTTTTCCCCGTAAAAGGCACCGTAGGAATTTTGTTGCAGATGTTTGAAACTTCCAGAACTTGATCACACACTAAATAGGTGCATAAACAGTAAAAATTACTATCGAATTAAGATTGTAATTATTATAAAATTACAGAAAAATCTAAAATTACAAAATTGGAAAATTACAGAAAGATTCTAAAAATTACAAAATTACAGACAAAATTACAAAAGTAATGTTTTCGTTTATTTTAAACAAAAAACAAAATTGTGTCGTCATGATAATAAGCATTATTTGACAATTGTTAATATAAAAAAAATTGTTTTTGCGGTCGTTGGGTAACAGTTTGTTCGCCAGAAAAGGCTTTAGCTGGCTACCCAGGAATAACCAATGAAAAAGCAAGGCACTTACTAGTCAATAATACTGCCATTTTCATTTTGTATTTTGTCTCAAACCTCTCTACATAAAAGAGTCATTATGAAAACCTTTTTCCGATTCGACTTTAGTATATAACACTTAATTCACTTAAAATGGATTCTTCCCTAGGACATGATGGTATCTATATCAAGTGGATCTTTGAAATCCCAGAGGAAAAACCTAAAGTTCCCGGATGCTTGGAAGATTGCCCGTGTGTGTCCAGCTTTTAAAGCCTCTAGCCCATCTAGTGACCCCAAGTCGTATTGTCCTGTTTCCTTTCTTCAGTAAGTCCTTGAAGGGCTTAAACTACCAAGAATTGAATACATTGCAGAAATTAATAATCTCTTTCCAAAAGAACAAAGGGGCTTCAAAAAAGGACAGAGCAAAAAAGAAAACATTACCTGCCTTGAAACTAAGCTTAGTATCAAACAGTTCGTGGTAACGAACTGCAAGTAAGGAGTGGCCCAGCTCAATAGAAACAAAAACTCTAAAAGACGGAATATTGATACCAAAAGATACATCAAAGGATCAGGTTTTTATGCTGATTTCAAATCTATAAGTTTCATCAAATTTAGACAAACCCATCAAGAGCTACAAAATTTGCATTGGTGAAAAAATTGAAACTAAGTTTAGTATTAAACAGTTCGTGGTAACGAACTGTAAGTAAGGAGTTTCTTAAAAATAGACATTTCCCAATTGCTGTCCTGTTTGATTGATCTGATGTCTATGGGTATGTAATCCACAATAAACTGCTGGTGAATTTAATTAACCTGGATCTCCCTTATTCTTTCATCAGTCTTATGAAACCATTTTTAATTGATAGAAGTTTTTATGTTCAAGTTAATGAGACTAAAGACGAAACGAGTCCTATTACTGGAGGTCTTCCTTAAGGAGCAATCTTGAGCCCTCTTCTGTTAATCTAGTAGGTTTCAGTATTTCAAGCATCTTAATCAACATTTGGTGTCCATGCTAAGGATGTGATTATTTGGAAATCTGGATTGGATTTAACCTTCGTTAAGGCCTTATTCAACAGGATATAAGAATAATTCAGAGACTCTCCTCAGCTTCTGGTTTCCCAATTTCAATCAGTAAAAACGAAGCCATAACATTTACTAACTGTAGAAGTTATCCCCCCTATTCCACTTAAAATACGCTCCAAGGAGATCCCATATTGTAATTCTTTGAAGCTACTTGTCCTAAGGATGGATCTCCATGTTTGATCTCCGAGTCCAGTATTACCAACCTAAGGTCAAACCCATTGCGCTACCACACGACGAAAAAGTTGTCTCCACTGAGGAATGAACTTAGAACCCCTAATCATTTTTTTTTCTTTCGAAAATCTGACGTCTGATTTGGACTCCCCACCTTCATAAAGCTTGACCTAAACTCGATTTTAACATTCATCTACCGTTCTGAGCAAATACTTCCAGCTTCAACGTATTCATATTCCGAGTCCCTATCCCTAGCTTTGACTATATCAGAATTAGGACTATAGGTTAGGAAGACACAGAGTTCCAGAATTCCAGACTCTTCACAGAGTTCCAGACTCTGTGAAACAGATAGGGAATTAGTATAGGATTTCCATGTCCTAAGGATGGACTCTAAATTGTTGTTGTATGAACACATCAATCCTTTGAAACATAGTCTCACTCAGAGACTTTGCATTTTAAAAAGACTAGCTGGAAGTAAATGGGAGCTTCAGGCAAAATTTATCGTGGACTTCTACAAATTATACATTTGATCTAATTTAGAATGTGGGGTCCATTTTCCCTTAATTGGTGTCTCTTCCATATTTAAGATCCTTGAATTTTTTCAGTACTCTAAGATTTTCTAGTGTCGTACTAGTCCCTATTCATACTAGAGAAATAAAACAGAAACAGGGACACTTCCGGTGTTTTCAGCTTTGTTTTAAAAGTTCCTCCAAAAAAATCATGAAATAAACTTTTAATATTAATTTAAATAAAAGTTATCATTCATGAATCAACATTGATGGCAAGTCTTAATATGAGATAGTGTTTCTTTTTTTTGATGCGTCTTTAAGAGTTTAACTATTATGTGCTTTCACTGTATTAGGGTAAAGCTATTGCTGCAACAGTAATGAGAGGGTTCCAGACTCTGTGACACAGATAGGGAATTAGTATAGGATTTCCATGACACAGATAGGGAATTAGCATAGGATTTCAAGCACATAGGTGGCAGGATTTCCTCGACACAGATAGCGAATTAGCGTAGGATTTCCGTAACATAAATAGGGAATTAGCATAGGATTTCAAGCGTACAGGCAGCAGGATTTCCGTGACACAGATAGGGAATTAGCATTGGATTTCCATGAAACAGCTGGCAGAGTTCCCATGACAGCCCTTGTTTCGTGACCAGCCCATATCAAAGATATTGTAGTGGATGCTTATACACTATTAGATATTGAAAGTGTTAGCAATAGAAAAATGAAACCTGGAGTGCCTAAGGTAGCAGTGGAAATTATAAGGGGTTGCCGACTAACCCTAGAATGGGACAAAATGCAAGTAGAATATCTAATATCATTAATCAAATTCAAGTTGGAAGAACAATTATGCTTTACGGCTAAAATAAATATAATGCATATACAGAGATTACAAGACGGATTAAACGTATTAGCGAAATATATTGAAGAGGAAAATCTATAAAAAAAGAGCAAGTTTGTTACTAGTAATATTCTTAGTCTGTAATTGGCAGGGACAGGGTAGAGAAATGGCTTGGTTTCAGAACCAAGTTTCTTACCTTATCTAGTAAAATTGGCAGTGTTTAATTTTAGATGATGATTTTCTAGTGCTATCTCTTCAAATAAAAATTTTTTCTTGAGAAATGCTCAACGATATAATGGGAACTGATACCCCATCTTCGGACTATTGCATGAAACTTTGTCGTCGTGGCCCAGATACTTTTACTCAATATATAGATATATTGATTGAGGCAAAACAAAATGATATTGTGATTTTGCTTTTAACCACTGCTAAAATTATAAACCTACAAACTTTTATTTGGCTGTTAGAGAAAGTGATTCTTCATATGAGAATTTTATGTGACATTGCGTCTAATAAGCAAGTAGAAACACGTGAAATTTATAATATGAATCAGAACATTATTATTAACTTTAGTAAGAGATTTAATAAAAATGAAGCTACAATATATTGTAGAAATTGGGACCCTGATTTTGCGTATCAAGATGAATACAAATTTAATCAAGACGAACTGCAGCAGCTTATCATTTCTGATTATTAACTATACTTAGAAGAAGATATCTAAAAGGACACAGTGTTTCTGTAAATACAAATTTTATTAATAAAGAAATTAACATACACTTTTGAAGCATTTAACTCTCAGGGCAGCGAAATTTATATTCTAGGTAGGAAAGAGTATTTTCATCTAGAAAATCGTTCAATCGAGGATTATCACCATAAAGGTTGAGGAAGTTACTGTAAGTATGTCCGTGACATCGGAAAATAAATATATCAGTGTATGAAAACCACAGCACTACTAATGCTGCGGCTACTGCTAGTAGTATTCCTGAAGCTAAGGGTATTACAGTGAAACTTTCAGGGATTTTTGAGATATTTTGAACTAAGTTGATACACACTATGTCGATTCTTCTTTTTTAAAAGTCGTAACAGCTATGTCTGAGCAACAGCTTAGATGATTAAGTTGAAATCTTCAGTGCATTTTGAAGAGGAGGTTGAACCAACCAAATGACAGTATTTACACACTATTAATTAAAAAAATCTTTTTCCACAAAATAAATTTTTCAAAAAAAAGTAAAGAACTCCATTAAAAAAATGAGCAAAAATAAAATAAAAAAATCTACAAAGCGTGAAACTACCACAAATCAGCATCAATAAATAAATGAATCCCAAAACAAACAGAAATTACAATAAATAACCGAGTCAAACTCAAAACGATCAGCAATTAACATAAGTTGGGCTTAAAACTCCAATGCCTTCCCAAGGCCAGAACAAAATTTGCACTTTACTGAAAAAAAAGTAAATGTTTTTACTTTTATAAGTTTAATAAATCAAATAATATTAACATTTTGTTTACTAAATGTCAGTATATGTGAATTAAACTGACACTGCACATTAATTTGTATTTTTTTTTTAGAAAAGTGCAAATTTTGTTCTGGCCTTGGGAAGGCATAGGAGTTTTGCGCCTAACTTATGTTAATTTCTGCTCGTTTTGAGTTTGATTCGGGTATATATTGTAATTTCTTTTCTTTGAAGAACTTATTTTGTGGAATTTTTTTTTAAAATTAATTTCTGTTCGTTTTATGTTGACATAGTCTTTTCTGGGAAAAAGAAAATAATGCTTTAAATATTTTCTTTTTTTAAGACTTTATAGTTTGGCCTGCTATTTGTATGATGGAGAAGAATTTTCAGCAATTTTTCATAGCATATACCCTTTTAAAATTTGGACACAAGTAGTAGTGTTTAATTTAGTTTCATACCTCCTCTAGTTGACCTGAAATAGAAAATTGATACCATTCGAAAGAAAAGCTGTTTACTTTCTTTGATAGCTTGGATAAAGTTACGCTATTTTGATTTGGTTAAATCTTAAGGGCAGAAGTAGCCCCGAAAGTCTGAACATAACACCCTCAGTCGTTCTTGGGATACTGCTGAGATGCCTTATTGGGAATTAGCGTTAATTCCCAATATACAAAAATGCAATTTGACTTAATCTTAAGGCAACATTTAGTTTTCAAACATAATGGGCAAATGGGAGGGATGGCGTGGGAGCGAGATTAGTTGCCCTCCAATCACTTTCGACTATTAAAAAGGGCATCAGCCCTTTCTTTTTTCAATCGAATGAGCCCTTTTCGGAGATCCCACGACAACTCTCTTGATACGAAGTGCCCTTGTCTAAAAAACAACATAAAAAAATTCATTATACCCACATCGATCTTTACTATAAAAATGTCAAGCCTTCCAATCACTTTCGACTATTAAAAAGGGCACTAGGCCTTTCGATTTCCAATCGAATGAGCCCTTTTTGAAACGACAACACTTTCTATGAACACCTTATATGCCCCCAGGGCATAAATTACAACCCTTACCCTAAGGGCGGATAGGGTGGTTGCATCCTCTAAGACCTAATTTCCAGAACTTTCAACTACGTTAAACAAAAATGGCTATCTAAAATTTTTATTGGATGTGTTTTGGGAAATGATGGGTGTAAGAGCCCTTTTGAAGTTTCTACAACAACACTTTCAATAAAATCTTATATATTCCCAGGGCATAAGTTACAACCCTTGCCCTGAGGGCTGCGGGGGGTGTCATTTTCAAAGACCTAATTTCCAGAACTTTCTACTATGCTGAACAAAATGGCTATCTAAAAATTTTGATTGGATGTGTTAGGAGGAATGGCGGGCGTGAGATGGGGGTTAGTTACCTTCCAATCACTTTCGACTATTAAAAAGGGCACTAGCCCTCTCAATTTCCAATTGAATGAGCCCCTTTTGAAGTTTCACGACAACTCTATCTATAGAAACCTTATATGCCCCCAGGACAAAACTTAAAACCTTTGCCTTGGGGCTCTGGGGGGTTTTTCATCTTTAAATACATAATTTCCAGAATTTTCGACAACATTGAACAAAATAACTATCTCTAAACTTTGACTGAATGTATTTGGGGACATGGTGGGCATGAGAGGGGGTTATTTACTCTCCACTCACTTTCGACTATTAAAAAGGGCAGTTTCACTTTCCAATCAAAGTAGCCCTTTTTGAAATTTCCGCAACAACTTTCTATATAAACTTTATATGCCTCCAGGGCTTAACTTACAACCCTGGCACTGAGGGCTATGAGGGGGTTATCATCCTAAAAGACATAATTTCAAGAACTTTCCACTGCATTGAACAAAATGAATATCTCAAAATTTTGATTGGATGTGTGTGGGAGAATGGTGGGCGTGAGAGGGGGGTTAGTTGCCCTTCAATCACTTTCGACAATTAAAAGGGCACTAGCCCTTTCAATTTTCAATTGAATGAGCCCTTTTTAGCGTTTTTAAATCATCGCTTTCTATAAGAACCTTACATGCTCCCAGGGCATAACTTACAACCCTTGCCCTGAGGGTTGCTGGGGGGATGGATTGTCATCCTTAAAGACCTAATTTCCAAAACCTTACAACTACTTTGAATGAAATGGCTATCTAAAAATTTGGATTGGATGTGTTTGGGGTAAAGGTGGGCGTGAGAGGGGGGTTAGTTGCACTCAAATAAATGTCGACTATTAAAAAGGGCACTAGCCCTTTGAATTATCAATCGAATGAGCCCTTTTTCAAGTTTCTACGACAAAGACTTCAAAAAAAAACCTTATATGCCCCGGAGCACAACTTATAACCCTTGCCCTGAAGACTGTGGGGGAGAGTGTCCTGCTCAATGGTACAATTTCCTGAACTTTAAACTGCGTTGAACAAAATGGCTATCTCAAAATTTTGAGTGGATGTGTGTGGGGAAATGGTGGGCGTGGAAGGGATGTTAGTTGCCTTCCGATCACTTTCGACTATTAAAAACGGCACTAGCCATTTCAACTTCCAATCGAATAAGCCCTTTTTGAAGTTTCTACGACAACGCGTTCTATAAAAACCTTATATGCCCCCAGGGCATAACTTAGAACCCGTACCCTGAGGGATGTGGGGGAAGTGCCCTCCTCAAAAACACAATTTCTATCTGGAAATCAAGAACGCTCAACAAAATGGCTATATAAAAATTTGATTGGAAGTGTTTGGGGAAAAGGGGACCGAGAGAGGGGGGTTAGTTGCCCTCAAATCACTTTTGACTATTAAAAAGGCCAATAGACCTTTGAATTTCCAATCGAATGAGCCCTTTTTCAAGTCTCTACGACAAAGATTTCAATAAAAACTTATATGCCCCTAGGGCATAACTTATAACCCTTGCCATGAAGAATGTGGGGAGAGTGTCCTGCTCAAAGGTTTGATTTCCTGAACTTTAAATTGAAACAAAATGGCTATCTCAAAATTTTAATTGGATGGGTTTGGGGAAATGGTGGGCGTGGAAGGGGTGTTAGTTGCCTTCCAATTACTTTCGACTATTAAAAAGGTTACTAGCCATTTCAATTTCTAATCGAATGAGCATTTTTTGAAGTTTCTACGACAACGAGTTCTATAAAAAGCTTATATGCTCCCAGGGCATAGCTTACAACCCTTGCCCTGAAGGCTGTGAGGGGGTTGTCCTCCTCAAAGACCTAATTTACAGGACTTAAAACTATGTTGAATAAAATGGCTAAAAAATTTGATTGTATGTGTTTGGAGAAAAGGGTGGCGAGAAAGGGGGGATAGTTGCCCTTCAATCACTTTCGACTATTAAAAGGGCACTAGCCCTTTGAATTTCCAATGGAATGAGCCTTTTTTGACGTTTCTACGACAACGCCTTCTATAAAAACATTATATGCTTCCAGGGCATAACTTACAACCCTTGCCCTGAAGGCTGTGGGGGAGTGTTCTCCACAAAAACATAATTTCTATCTGGAAATCAACTACGCTGAACAAAATAGCTATATTAAAATTTTGATGGGATGTGTTTCGGGAAATGGTGGGGGTAGAAGGGGTGAAACTTGAAAGCCCTTTTTCAAGTTTCTAAGACAAAGATTTCACTAAAAACCTTATATACCCCCAGGGCTTAACTCATAAACCTTGCCCTGAAGACTGTTGGGGGAATGTCCAGCTCAAAGGTATAATTTCCTGAACTTTAAACTGTGTGGAACAAAACGGCTATATCAAAATTCTGATTGGATATGTTTGGGAAAATGGTTGGCTTGGATAAAGTGTTAGATGCCGTCCAATCACTTTAGACTATTAAAAAGGGCACAAGCCACTCTAATTTCCAATTGAATGAGCCCTTTTTGAAGTTTCTACTACAACTTCTTCGATACGAAGTGCCCTGCTCTAAAGGAAAAAAACTAAATAGTACATTGTGCCAACATCGTTCTTACATGACCTCAAGGAATAACTTAAAACCCTTGCCCCGAGGGTAGTGGGGGAGTGTCTTCCTCAAAAACACATTTTCTATCTGGATATCAACTACGCCAAACAAAATGGCTGTCTCAAAATTTTGATTGGATAGTTGCCGTCTAATCACTTTCTACTATTAAAAAGGACACTAGCCACTCCAATTTCCAATCGAATGAGCCCTTTTCGAAGTTCCTACGACAACTCCTTCGATACGAAGTGCCAGGGTATGGAAAAAAAATAATAATAATACATTGTGCCAACATCGTTCTTTACTTAGGCAACGCTATTGCGCTACCTATGATAGAGAATACGCTCAGCTCTCTCATATGCTTTGGATTGTAGGCACAATTCTTCAGTAATATTTCAAACATGTAAGCTTATCAACAAATTACTTTTTCGAAAGGGCCCAATGAGGAATTTGACATGTCTCATTATTGTCTTGAACATTATCAAATTCTATACTTTTTCCTTTCAACTTCAAAATGTGTGACAAATAAAAGGGGCAAAAATGAAAATACTTTTCAATTTGTGGACAGGGGTCCACGAGAACACAGCCCCCACTACCAAAATTACGCTTTTTAGCTACCCCCATTTGGGCACAGGGGTCAACCAATCTGATGTAAAATGGAATGACCTCACCCTGGAAGCACCTCCTTCATGATCTAGACAGCTTTTCAGCCACTTAAGCAGGATTAGCTAAAAATCTAACATTTTACTAATATCTTTTGACATTAATCTGGCTATTTTGAATGCCACTCAGAAGGTCCAATTAATGAAAAAGATGCATATGTACATAAATTTTTCAAATCAATGAATTAAGTCTCTAAATTATTTTTGAAAATAGTAATGTACCATTTCATTTTCATAGGCGAACGTTTTGATCGTTTGAATACAAATTTACCTTTTTTAGAAAAGAAAATAAGGGAGTTTTCAAACTCTTAGCAATTTGACTAAATAGTCAAAACTTTAATATCTGAGAACACAGTGGCCATTCGCATGATATGTTGACTATTTTTTCGTTAACAACCAAAAGGGGTTTTAGTAATTACTACTGCTGCTGCTAGCAACCCACTTCAAGAACAAAATCAATAAAGAATCGTATTTCTTGTATTATAAAAAACAAAACTTTACAGAAAATAAAGAAAAATACACTTTTAAATTTATTTATAAAAAATACACTAGAAAAATACACTTTGAATAATATCACTTTTTTTCAATGCAACATGTATATTTACAAAAGCACAAAAAAAATCTGCTCTAAATCAAAAAAGATAACTTTGGTAGTGGCGGTGCACCCCTCCCCCTGGTGGCTACCCCCCCCCCCCCCGGGCTGCGAGGCCCCCCCTAGGTCCTTAGACCCCCCCAGGTTTTGGGAAAAATTTATTGGACTTTACTCAAACCGAGACTTTCCCTATGGTTAACACATTCGGCTAGGTCTGAAGTTAAATAGTGTCCCAGGGGGAGAGTTGTCGTACCGTCTTGACAAACATAGACCTTGTCGGAAATGGTAATCATGGAATTTTTGTCTATATTTACAGTAAAGTTCAAATAATTGTGGGAACGAATTGCCGGCAATTTGGCTCGTGGAATTGTATTTTGAACAATACAATTCCTATAGATGTCCATGTCGAAATTCTTATCCACATAGTGCGTGGGTACTCCTTTGCAACGTTTCTTGATTTCCTCGTCGTGTGTCTGTATAAAGTCCAACTTCGGACTTACAAACATACCACGGGAAATCATGTCGCTTCCTGTTTCTGATTTAAAAAATAAAAGCTGATTTGGCGCCCGACGTTTCACTAGCTCTGGGTAAAGCCCACTCCAATTGGTGTAGTCCATCTGTGAGCTGATAATTTCACCGTGTGCCAAATCATCAAGTAGATTTGGGGTTTTTACTTTTAGCAGTAGAGAATCTGTGTCCCCATAGCAGACGTCTACTTGCCCCTTCTCCAGCCACTTTCCCCTAGCCACATTGTAGTAGAATTCCAACATGAGCTTTTTAGAGATCTCCAAGATCGCACTGCCTGCAGCAATATTTTTATTAAGGACAATGCTTTTTTTTCTATTCAATAGTACCATGTCCGGGCCAATGATTGTAAAGGAAGTGTAATTTGGATCGGTAATAATTCGAGCACATTGTTTGGGATCGGTCACGACGTCACAACGATTCCAATTGCGAACACTCTCACAGATTTTAACAAAATGCGAATTCAAAATGAGCTTATAAATTTCTTTTTCGGCTTTTGTTTGCGCTTCGAAATGTTTCTTGACAAAGGTGTCAACAAACGTTTTCAGATAGGGTTTTTCACTAAACTTGAGGGCTCTATGAACCTGTGTGACGTTGAAACCGTTGTTGCACATCCATTTTAAAGCCACATGATGTACAACAATATTTTTTTTCGGCAGAAGGTCAGCAATAAGTTTTTGTTTTGAAGGTGACCAATGCGATTCGTCCACCTCGACTAAACGCCTATTGCGTGGGTTCAAAGAGTCCCTAGTCACAGGTATATTGATGCATGGGAAAACAAAATCCTTTACTGAATCGTGAAGCTCAACTGGTATCTCCCCATCAATTTCAAAAAACCATCCACCCGGCTCAATCTCCTCAACACTGTCAATGTTGGGGAAATGGGGAGCTTGAGGGTCATTGAGCCATTTATAGTCATCGCAGGGTAGCGCATAATGGAACATGGCCAAGGGGTAGAGAGAATTCATATCAAGGAAAACTGCATCCAATTTTGTCCCCGTCGTTTCTCCAGTTGGATCAGTTTCCAAGATACGATCCCCGTGAAAAACGTACCCACCCCTTATTGACCTCTCAATAAACAGGTGCTAATCGATGTCGGTGATTAGCCCAATTTTTTCCCCACTAATTTTTAGGATGAGGTCCATCACCGGATGAGGAGATGAAAAATAATACCCCAAATCAAGATTAAATTCCCCATTGATTTTGTCCGTATTTTTACACAAAATGTCTAACAAAGTTAACACATCACTCGAAAAATACAGCTTGCATTAGTCAAACCCATTTTTACACCCTCCCTCTGCCCACACTTTTTTAGCAAAACTGTATTCAACGGGGGTACACCTACGATCGTGTAGACTGTCGTAAAATGATTCGATCGAGGGAATAGTTTCCTCGGCGAATCTCGACATGGAACAATAATAATCATAAGGATATATGCCCTTGACCGTCAACAAATCATATAAATCATTTGTAAATTGTTGCTTGAGAAGGGGAAAGCGTTGCAGCCGTCATTGTTTTTCTGCACTTGAATTAATTTGCTCAATGATTTAGGGAACAAACTGTAGGAATCTAAAAAGCAAATTTTATTCGTGTACTTAACGTCGTCTTCAACATATCTCCACATAAATTCCAAAAAAAGCTACTTTTTCAACGACTTAGGTAAGATATTACAGGCATAGCTGTCTATGGGTAAGGCATCATCAACTGTTAGATTTTTTTTGGTGATGTGGCAGTGCTGGTAGAACTTACTTCAGATATTAGTTAAAGTTATTAATAAAAACCGGAAGTAAGGTCTGCTGTTTAAATTTGGAAGTGCATTAATGGTCAGCCTACACCCAAAGGCTACTTTTCTCCGTTGAATTGGGGTCAATAAGGTGATTTTGATCCTTGACAGCGTCTTTTGGGGCAAGAGCAACCCTAAAAATCCAACAAATTGTCCCCTTTTCTAGTGTCAGTTGCTCTTTATCTGATAATGACAATGGGTAGTTGGTGTGACGCAATCGTGAAATTGTACTGTTCGCTGTTTTTATTAAAGACACCAATAACTTTTTCATGCTACCTTCTTCATCCATAGCCAAAAAAATTCTTCCAGCTGCATTTTATTATTAGAATCGCGACAGGCATGCGCAAAGGAACACGCAACTAGTTTGTGTTCCTTGACTATATTTGGCCTTGATCGGTTGGATACCTCCACCAGTCTTGATTAACAATCCAAACATACTTTATCAACTTGTAGCAGGGAATTTGGGAAGTTTTTAAATTGTAAAGTATCTTTGCCTTCTGCCTGCTTTTCTATTCTTTGATTGCCATGAATTTTGCAATATCTCATTTGATCCGAGAATGTTCGCTCAGATACTAAATGGAAAAAGCACATGGGGCAATAGTGACGTTCCCTTTCTGAACGCCTCGGGATAAGATTCGACTTATTGCCATAACGGGAAAAAACGACTTATAGGAATTTACATCTTTGGGGGGTTCATAAATAACCCAAACCCAATTTATAACATTATCTGCCGACGGTGTCCTAACTGAATATAAAATCCCTTTTTATTTGGTTTCTTTCCCCCATTTACAAATTCTGTGTCATACTGGAGAACAACCACCCCTAGCCCAAGATTTTCATTTGCTTTTTCAAACATGGTTATTTCTTTTAAAGACACCGGATACTTCCCCTCTAAACAGTCAAAATTTACTTTAGGGAAATTGTCTCCGCCGTTACGTGCAAGTCCGTCGAGATTTTTCATTGATGGCTCATTTTTTAATGTTTTATGGGCTGCTGCTTTTATGCATATTTAAAGCCTTGCAGCCCAGTTTCAAAATTGAAACCCTGAACCCCTCCTGTAGCCGACCAGTCTGGGTGGCATTTTATTCGTCGTCTACCCACCCCCCTTAAAATAAAGTTTTTTTTTAAATCTATTGAGATTCAGATCCATGTGTTCAATGTATAAAATTGCGGACCCGCTTCCCCTCTCGTCAAACGTGTTCAAAGTCGATATTAATTTATTAACCCAGTTGAAAAATTTACCCTCAAATTCATTTAGACCTGGGTAAAAAATTTGATTGCCGGTTGAAAAATGAAAATAAAAAATGTCCCCAGATGTCCCCTTTTGTAAATAAACTTTTTGATTTACCGATGCTTTAATCCCCTCCCTGACCCCCACCCCCCCATTCTGAATCGGAATCTCAATAAGTGCTTGAATTTAGTCGATATAGGTATGAAGAACATTTACAGGGTCTGTTAAAATGACGCTCCCGTCAACCACGTTATCCTCGGGGGGATTAAAATCTAACCTATGTGTTTGCATGTGACCTAGAGCAGACTCTAACAAATAAAATTCACGTAGTTCCGAGGACAAGACACTATTTTCATGTCCTGCACCTATTTGCACAGGATCCAATTCACTAATTATAAAGTCATCGTCAAAAATGTCCCCGGGAACATTAGGTCCAACAATTTGTATAAGGCTATCCATTTCTTCAGTTGTAAATTAAAAATCCAGGGGGATATTAAATGACTATACCTTCACTAAGATCATCCGGCGAGAGGGGACAATTACCCATGATATTTTGAAGTCCTGGCCAGGGAATGCAGTTGTTTTCGTAGCTTCCCCCTGAAACTAAAAAATGAATGGATTGAGTTTTTTTCTTTGACGAAAGTTTTATCACAATTATAGTACACTATTTTTTTTCTTAGTCGGATTTATCAAACAATTTTTTTTTGAGAAAAGTTTTATCATAATTATAGCACACTATTTTTTTCCTAGTCAGATTTATCAAACAATTTTTTTTAATTGGATTCTTATTTATCGAACAAATGCATAATAAATTACGAATTTTTGCTTATAGCATTATTTACAAAACAAATGCAAAATAAATTACAAATTTTGTTAATAACACACACACACATACACACATGCACACAGACTCACACACACATACACACACGTATGCGGACACACATTCACACACCCGCGTAAACGCACACACACACACACACACACACGTATGCGCACACACGTTCACACATACGCACACACACACACGCATACGCACACATGCGCACATACTCACATATACACACACACACCGTATGCGCACACAAGTTCACACACACATGCGTACACGCACAAACAAACACGCACACACACACATGCACACACACACACACACACAAACACACACGTATGCGCACACACGTTCACACACACATATGCTCACACGCTTTGCAACGTTTGACTAATAGCAATAAAATATGGTAAAAAAATCTCAATAATCCAATAATTGTCAATAATTATAAAAAAATAATAAAAAATCTCAATAATTGTCTTAATAGCTAATTCAAAAAAATGAATCTTTTTTTCCTACAAATCTAGTCATCCATAAGAAAATAGCGGTCAGATTCCTTTTCCTACAAATCTACTCGTTTTAAAAATCTACTATTTGTAATAGTAATAACGTAAAGTACAATAGTTAAAAAATACATACATTTGCAAATTCAGACTGCACTTGTGTGTCGGATGGGGCGGTGATGTCCATATCTTGCATAGATGAGCCAGCGGGGTTCATCATCCTGTGAGCAGCCGCCCATTCTCTTTTTGGTTTTTGACCAGACTGTATTTGCGTGGCTCCCAATGGGCCAGTTATCTCCACTTGTTGCATTGGAGTAATGCCATTAGCCTTAACTCTCTTTGGAAGAGGAGAGTAATTGTAGGAATCCATCTCCTCCTTAAAAAAGAAGAAAAATTTAGTAAGGAAATAATAACCCCTTTTTTACCGATAAATTGCCCTCTAAAGTTAATTCTGATGTTTGTAGTGCTCTATGTCTTAGCGCTTTAGAAAATATTTTTAAAAAGCTTCTAAAGTAAAATTTTAGAAAATTTTGAGTTTGGGGGGGGGGAAGGGGGATTTCAAAAACATCTTCTCGTGATATAAATTACCCCCTAAAGTCAATCTCTGATGTCCGTATCTTGCATAGATGAGCCAGCGGGGTTCACCATCCTGTGAGCAGCCGCCCATTCTCTTTTTGGTTTTTGACCAGACTGTATTTGCATGGCTCCCAATGGGCCAGTTATCTCCACTTGTTGCATTGGAGTAATGCCATTAGCCTTAACTCTCTTTGGAAGAGGAGAGTAATTGTAGGAATCCATCTCCTCCTTAAAAAAGAAGAAAAATTTAGTAAGGAAATAATAACCCCTCTTTTACCGATAAATTGCCCTCTAAAGTTAATTCTGATGTTAGTAATGCTCTATGTCTTAGCGCTTTAGAAAAATTAAAAAAACTTCTAAAGTAAAATTTTGGAAAATTTTGAGTTTGGAGGGAAGGGGGATTTAAAAAAAAATTAGTCTGCACAAAGAATTCCCCTCTCCCTACCCCTTACTTTCCATGTAACGAAATAGTTTGTTTTTTCACCTCGCAACGATGGTGTTAGAATTGCTCCCCCATCTTATATTTCTATAAAAGCCTCTAATTTGGCCGAAAACAATCTATTTGTGAATGCGTGTTGAATCACAAAGACATGTTGCATTGATCTTTGCGATAATTCATGTGAAGTTTCGCTCCAAAAGGAACCTTTTCATTAATTATAAGCACATCCGGTTTTAGACCGGAAAAAGACGAAATATCTTAAATACACAATTGGGAAAAGGAACATTTTGAACGAGATTAACTATTTCTATAGAATTACAATTGTAAACAAAGGAGGGGGAGGAGGGATTTTATTTACATAATGGAAAAAAAGAGTGTACTTTGCATTTTCTAGCGTGTATACTCATACTATTGTATGGTTTGTATTGTTGGGGGGGGGGGCCTATGCCCCTGAAATTTGTATCTACTGGTAAAATGATTTTTATTTGGAAATAAATTAAGAAATTCAGTAAGCTATACTCACATTGACAATTGAAGTATCCATTGTTTCAAAGTTAATAATATTCAATGTACTTTCTACGATATGCTAAATCATAATGAAAATTAAATCATAATTTATGAACATTTTATAAAAAATCTCAAGGACGAATAAAAAACCAGTCCTTTTATTTTTTAACCAATCACCAATCGAGTTATCGTATATTGAGCAACCTCTAATGTCTATGATTGGCCTCCTAAAAGAAATCGGATGATGGCTTGAAAAACAGTCTTCTTGAGTTATATAATTTCGTGCATACTCCCAAAACATGTTGGACAACTTTATACCATGCCAACTTTAAAAAAAAAATGCCCACGTGAAGCTGAAGTGTAATTCCAATGTGCAATTGACAACAATAATGCAATCTTTGCCAGCTTTTTAGAATGTTCACGTGTAAGTGTAGTGTCACACGCGTGAGTTTTTTGTGCAATTCAATGTATTTTTTCATGTATTTTTAGAATCTATTACGCTTTTGAGCATATTCTTGTAGGCGTGAATGTATGGTTGAATGCAAAGGTACCATGGAACGTAATCTCCCCAAATAGCACAGGAAGGAACATAGTCGGCTAGAATCCATAAGTACATGCTCTGGAAATGTTTTTCCTATAGGGTCAAGCAAATAGCATGGTAATTCCTATTGGGGCAAGCAAAACGGTACTTAGAACTCTACTCCCCCCACGCCCATCATTCTCCCAAACACAGCAAATCAAAATTTTGAGATAGCCATTTTGTTCAGCGTAGTTGATTTCCAGATTGAAAATATGTTTTTGAGGAGGACACTCCCCCAAAACCCATAGGGCAAGGGTTTTAAGCTATGCCCTGGGAGCATATAAGGTTTTTATGGAAGGCGCTGTCGTAAAATTTTCAAAATTCTGCTGAGTACCTACTGAGTCTGAGTACCTACTGAGTCACATTCTCATCAGGGGCATTCCCCAGGCCACTCAGCACGTACCCAGGTGGCGGATAGGGGAACGCCCTACAGATATGTAGGGTACCTTCATTGAGTAGGAGGCGCAGACCAAAGGGGGACCCAGTCCCCGGGGGGTCCTTAATTGAAACTGGGGCACCCTCGCCCGGGGGCCGTAAATACAGGTGGAGGAGGAAGAAGGCCCCTCGGATGTACACTCAGCAGGGCCCACCGGCGTGTGGACACGTCCCGTCAGTTTCAAACCTTCTCCCAGCAATGGGCTGAATTACTTGGTGAAGCAGAACACCATCGTGGGAGGATCCCCTATAGGAGGACAACTGCGAAAGGGCGGAGGATCCAGATTTACGGCCTCTGCAAGGTGGTGGAGAGGAGTGGCTTGCCGCCACCACCCATTTAGCCAAGAAACCACCTCTCTTGACATCATGAAAAAAGGGTCCAGCATTATGCGAACATCTGCTACCGCGTCCAGGGTAACCGACGAACAACCAATTTTGAATGATGAAAATGCGATTTTTCATGCTACCGCGTCCGGGGTAACTGACGAACAACCAATCTAGAATGATAAAAATGCAATTTTACATACTACCGTGTCCGGGGCAGCCGACGATCCTAGGCCTAGGACGACCCCCACCCGGGGTGAAAACCCACACGGTTGTTCCGTTCCGACAAAAACCTCCCTACAATTTGGCACGCTAAACATCCGAACACTTGCCAAACCAGGAAAACTAGATCTTGTCCTTAGAGAACTACAGAGGTACAATTGGGATGTTATTGGCCTCTCTGACTTACCTCCCCCGAACGAGTGAGGAAAACCTCTCTGGAGCCTCCCTCTTGCTGTCCGACCGCTAGGACGGAGTTCATCGATAACGTGTAGGAGTCTTCGTATCATCAACTGCGAAAAAATCACTAATCTCCCTCACCCCAGTCTCAAAAAGAATAGCCGTCGTACGACTAAAGGGAGCAGCCAAGAATATCTCTGTCGTCCAAGTCTATGCCCCAGACTCCGCCAGAAGTGAGGAAGAATGCGATGAATTCTATTTCACACTACAAAGCGTCATTGACCAAATCCATAAAAAAGACGTACTGATTGTCATGGGGGACTTTAACGCTATAGTAGGTATGGATAATACCGGTCGATCCGATGTAATGGGGGCTTTTGGTCACGGAAAACTTAATGCGAGATGGGAACGATTACTTGACTTCTGCCGAGAAAACGAGTTATTACTAAACGAACACAATTTTTAAACACCGCCATCGACACAAAGTGACCTGGTGATCCCCAGATGGTAAAACCAAGAACATGATTTATTATATCCTGATATCGAAGCGCTGGAAGTCATCCGTACTAGACACAGTAGCATTACCTGGAGCAGACTTCGAATCTGACCACACTCTCCTGATGTAAAGGTTCAAGCTAAGAATGATAAAATTGCAAAAAGCAACAAAAATCCCAAGATTCCGGATGGATCTGCTAGGGGATCCTGCAAAAATGCAGACATACGCTTCCATTCTATCTGAAAAATTCCGAGAGATGCTGGAAAATCCTTCTCCCTTGACCACCGCTAATGAGAAAGACTCCCTGACCGAGCAAGCTACATCAGAAATCATAGAGACAGCGAATGACGTCCTTGGAAGAAAAACTCCAAATGAAAAACCATGGATCACAGATGAGATCATTGTGCTATGCGGGGATAAGCGACTTCTTTGCAATAAATCCGACCGTCACAGTTGGGATACTTACAAGCTCCTCAAGAGAAGAGTAGAGCGAGAGATCAGAAAGGCACTACGTAACCACATGCGGAAGAAATGCGAAGACTGCGAAGTACTGTCCAAGAAGGGGAATAGTGGAGCAGTTTTCAGAATGGTACGTGAGTTAAGCCAAAAAAGAGCCGCAAACATCAGTGATCCTGGACAAAGACGGAAATGAGATCTACGATTCAAAGATGAAACTTGAAAGATGGAAAGAATACGTTAACGATAAACTGAATCCCCCAGTAGCTGCAGATCCTAAAATACTAACCCGCTTCCCCATACCTGACCAAGAACTCAGATCACCACCCCCACTCAAGTCAGAAACCGAGTCAGCAATCAAGTCGCTCAAACAAGGAAAAGCCCCTGGCCCAGACGGAGTCACCACTGAACTCGGATCGGATTAACGTTGGATCGGATGATGTAAGTGATCTGTACCATGCCATTGTATCTGCGGTGTGGGAAACCAGCCACGTGCCCCGTCAGCGGTGCAAGGCTGCCATTGTACCCATTCACAAAAAGAGGTCGAAGAGAGAGTGCGGAAACTACCGTTCGATCAGCCTCACAAGCCATCAGTCACGTGGCCTGACAAAAGTCCTACTCTGACGCATACAAGCAACAACTGCCTTTGCCATTGGAGAATATCAGGCCGGCTTCCGCCCTGGAAGATCAACAATAGATCAGATATTTGTCGTTCGGCAACTCATGGAAAGACAAATCGAATTAAACCAAGAACTCTACCAACTATTCGTTGATTTCTGTCAGGCATTTGACCTGATATGGCGCGAAGGACTTTTGCATATCCTCCTTCACTACGGTATCCTTTATGAGATAGTCCAAATAATCAACAGTCTGTACGAACAGTTCCGAGGCCAAGTAATAACCGTTGATGGGTTGTCAGAAGAGTTTACAACTTCGTGAGGAGTACTCAAGGGTTGCATCTTATCCCCATATCTCTTCAACCTCTTTCTAAATGCCGTTCTGTCAATGATGCAGTCGGAATATGGCGCAACAATGGGAGGGGTGCTAATAGAGAATCTTGCCTACGCTGATGATATTGATGAGCTAGCCAACTCTAAACAAGAATTGCAGGCACAAGCTGATAAACTCTACGATACCACAAAGTCGTTCGGGATGAAGATCAATGCCAGCAAGACCAAAGTCATGGTAACTACGAGACGTGAACTAGACAACCCGTCCATTATCACCATAGGTGGTTGACAGGTTGAAACGGTTGACCACTTCCTGTACCTTGGTAGCCTACTCTCCTCAGATAATTGTCATAGCTTTGACGTGAAACGTCGACTTGCACTAGCTATCTCCAGCTTCCGAAGACTAGCCAACCTCTGCACTTATCCAACAAACTCAGAATGCGCCTAATAAACAGTTTAGTAATCCCCATAGTTATTTATGGATGTGAAACATGGACTCTGAAAACCGAAGGCGAAATAAAACTTCTTGCTTTTGAGGTGAGATGCCTCCGTCGCATTTCTAGAATCAAATACACTGACCGAATCACAAATGTGGAAGTACGTCAAAGGCTCCAGTCCACTGAAACCATACTCAGTAAAATCAAGAAGCAACAACTGCGCTGGTTCGGCCACGTCAAGCGAATGGAGCCGAGCCACCTTCCGGAAGTTGCCCTTGAAGGATCCCTCCATGGCCTTCGCCCACAAGGCAGACCACGAAAACGATGGATGGAGAACTTCCACTTCGACAACTTCAAGATAGCCCCGTTATCACGTATCGCACCAGATAGAGCAATGTACCGAGCCCTTACCTATGAGCTAGCAAGAAAAGTGGCCCCGAAACGTCCCACAAGGATGGCTGGGACCTAAGAAGAAGTTCCCTTTTTAATAGTCGAAAGTGATTGGAGTGAAACTAACCCCCTCCCCCCCATGCCCAGCATCCCCCAAACACATTCAATCAAAATTTTGAGATAGCCATTTTTTTCAGCGTAGTTGATTTTTAGATAGAAAATATGTTTTTGAGGAGGACACTCCCCACAACCCTCATGGCAAGGATTTTAAGTTATATCCTGGGGCCATATAAGGTCTTTATAGAAGGCGGTGTCGTAGAAACTTCAAAAAAGGCTCATTCGATTGGAAATTCCTAGGGCTAGTGCTCTTTTTAATAGTCGAAAGTGATTTGAAGGCAACTAACCCTGCTCTCACGCCCACCTTTTCCCCAAACACATTCAATCAAAATTTTGAGACAGCCATTTTATTAAACGTAGTTTTAAGTTCTGGAAATTAGGTCTTTGAGGATGACAACTACCCCACACCCCTCAGGGTAAGGGTTGTAATTTAAGGATTCTCCAAATTCTTCCCATTATTTCTTGTGGAAGGGATGCTCGTATAAACTTTAGAGAGGGCTCATTTGATTGGAAATTGAAAGTTCTTGTTCACTTTTTAAGAGTCAAAATAGATTGGTGGGCAACTAGCCTCCCCCCTCCTCCACGCACTAAATGCATCAGATAAAAGTTTCGAAATGGACTGTGTCAACACAGTCCATTTCAGCAAGTGAAATGGTCTAAACTCCTTATTGGAGCTATTTTTCAATCCATTCATTGTTGTCAATCGCTGTCCACAAGTTATGCAAGCAATCTATTGTTCATATATAAGGTTTTTATCAAAGAGGTAATCCTATAGACTTTGAAAAAAAGCCTCATACGATTTAAATTGAAAGTTCTAGATCCGTTTTTTAAAGTCAAGAATAATTTGACAGTAAGCAACCCTTTCCCCATGTTATTAAATCAGAAAAATTATTGCAATCAAAAACGAAAAACAAATAATTTAAGAAATATTTCGAAAAATAGGTTTTTCAAAGAAAAATAAAGACCATTTTAAACTTAAGCTCAGGAGGTGTAAAATTCAAACTCAAAACGGCCAGAAATTACTATCAAAGAATAAATGAAACCCAAAACGAACGAAAATTAAATAAACTATCAGACCAAAAAACATACAACAAGTAATAATATAAATGAATAAATAGATCTTAAAGTGAGTAATGCTTAGATTCAATATGAAAATCAAGCTTAAAGCGAAAAAAAATTGCTATTAAAGCATAAACAAAACTTAAAACGAACAGAAATTAAATAAACAATCAATGCGAACAAACATACAATATATATTAATGTAAATGAATAAATAAATCTTAAAACGAGTAAAACTTAAATTGAATACACAAATCAAGTTCGAATCAAATAAAAATAACTACAAACAAGAGATTGGGTATTGCCTCACTGTAGAAGCCTAAAACCTACTGCGTTATTGGCGCTTTACTGAAAACGAATTATAATACAAATAGTTTCTTAATATTGAAAATAAATGTTAAAATAGCAGTAAAATTTTGAACTGATGAGCTTTCAGTAATTAATATCATTATATATAAAATATTCAGTTTAATTTATTAGTTTGTTCCAAGATTGGTCAAGACAAATATAGTTTCACTAAAAACAAAATTTGGATACTGCCTCCTTCTTTAACTGTAAAAGCTAAAGCCTTCTGCGTCATTGGCTCTTCACTGAAAACGAATTACTCGTATATTACAAACTTATTCTTTTCCAGTTCTTACAGCATTGAAAATGAAAATAAAAATTACAGTGAAAAAATATCTTGAACTGATGGATCTTTCAACAATTAATATTATTAAATATCTAATATCCAATTTGATTTTGTTTATAGTTTCCAAGACTGTTCAAGACTCATATAGTTTTCAGTAAGGCGCCAATGGCGCAGTAGGTTTTAGGCTTCTGCAATGAGGCAATACCCAAACTCTTGTGTGTAGTTATTTTTATTCGATTCAAGCTTGATTTGCATATTCAGTTTATAGTTTCACTCGTTATAAGATTTATTTATTCGTTTCCATTAATATATATTGTATGTTTGTTCGTATTGATTGTTTAATTAATTTCTGTTCGTTTTAAGTTTCATTGATGCTCTAATAACAAAATATTTTTTTTTCATTGTAAGCTTGATTTTCATATTCAATCTAAGCATTACTCGGTTTAAGATCTAATTATTCATTTATATTATAACTTGTTGCATGTTTTTTGCTATGATTGTTTTTTTAATTTCTGTTCGTTTTGGGTATCATTTATTCTTTAGTAGTAATATCTCGTCTTTTTGAGCTTGAATTTCAACAGGTATTTGTATCTCTTGAGCTTCAGCTTAAAATGGCCTTTACTTTTCTTTGAAAAACCTATTTTTCGGAAAGTTTTTTTTAATTAATTACTCTTAGAAAAGCCACTAGAACTTTTAATTTTGAATCAAATTAGCTCTTTTAAAAGTTTCAATGATATTTCTAGCTGCATACATAGTTTTTTTGATTTAATTGAAATTCCCCCTAAACGTTTCCTAAAATTTTCTATTTAATGCCCTTAGCATCAATAGTTACAGTAACTGTTGTGGTAGGATTATAGGATTATCTGTAGCACTAAGCTAAGGTCAGAACAGCAGCGCGTGCTTCTTGTCATCTTCAATCTATTCAAAGTTTCATTGTTTATCCCCCCTCCATACAGCTATAATTTACTTTAAATATTCCCTCAATAGTATACCCATAGTCAAGGGCGTCCCGCGGCTCATTTTAATGGGGGGGGGCGATCTTCGTAAATTGTACCGAATCGCTACCTGATTTATGCCGAATTTTCTCTCAACTAAATGATAAGTTCGTCAAAATGATTTAACACTGCTAAGGATATCAGTTGCCATTTGATCCTATTCATCCTTATTTTTCTCAACTAAATGATAAGTTCCTCAAAATGATCTTACATTTCTATGGATATCAGCTGCATTTTGACCACATCCATTCAAGTTTCTCAAAACTTAAAGCTAAGTTCCTCAAAATGATCTAACATTGCTAAAGGTATCAGATGTTTTTTGACCCTATGCATCCTTGTTCATCTCAACTAAATGATAAGTTCTTTATAATCATCTAACACTGCTAAGTATATCAGAAGCTTTTTGTCTACATCCATCCCTGTTTCTCAAAACAAAAAGCTAAGTTCCTCAAAATGATCTAACATTGCTAAGGATATCCGATGCATTTTGACAATATGTATCATTGTTTCTCGAAACTAAAAGCTAAGTTCCCCAAACTGATTTAACATTGCTAAGGGAGTCAGATGTAATTATACCATATACATCCTTGCTTCTCTCAACTAAATGATAAGTACTATAGAATGATCTAAAATTGCTAAGGAAAACAGATGCATTTTTACAATACGTATCCTTGTTTCTCAAAACTATATGCTAAGTTGCTCCAAATTAACTAACATTGCTAAGGATATCAGATGCATATAAGGAACCCTATCCATCCCTGTTTCTCTCAACTAAATGATAAGTTCCTCAAAATGATCTAACATTGCTATGGATATCAGCAGCATTTTGTCCACATCCATCAATGCTTCTCAAAACTTAAATCTAAGTTCCTCAAAATGATATAACATTGCTATGGCTATCAGATGTTTTTTGACCCTATGCATCCTTGTTTCTCTCAACTAAATGATAAGTTCCTCATAATGATCTAACATTGCTAAGGATAACAGATGCATTTTTAAAATACGTATCCTTGTTTCTCAAAACTAAAAGCAAAGCTCCTCAAAATGATCTGATATTGCTAAGGATGTCAGATGCAGTTTGACAATATGTTATCACTGTTTCGCTCAACTAAATGATAAGTTCGACAGAAATGATCTAAGTTTGTTCAGTATTATCAGAAATATTTTGACAATGATGAATCCTTGTTTCTCAAAACTAAAAGCTAAGTTCCTCAAAATGATTTAACATTGCTATGGATAACAGATGCTTTTTGATCAAAATATCCTTGTTTCTCAAAACTAAAAGCTAAATTCCTCAAAATGATCTAAAATTGCTTAGAATATCAGATGCATTTTTAACCTATGCATCCTAGTGTCTCTCAACTGAATGATAAGTTTCTCAAAATGATCTAACATTGCTAAGGATATCAGATGCATTTTGACCACATGTATCTTTGTTTTCTCAAAACTAACAGCTCAGTTTCTCATAATGATCTAATTTTGCTAAGGATATCAGATGCATTTTGTCAAAATGTATCCTAGTTCCCAAAACTAAAAGCTAAGTTCCTTAAAATTATCTAACATTGCTAAGTATATCAGATGCATTTTGACCCTATCCATTCTTGTTCCCCTTTCCACCGGGCACCGGGGAGATGTGTCCACCCTGAAGACATTGTTAAGTGCTCTTTATTCTATGGGCACCAATATGGCTGTCTCACTATTTCAATTGTGAATATAGCATATACTATGTGTAAAAAAAAAGAACAAATTGCCTAGCTTACTGCTCTTGGAACTGTAGGGAGGTTTACATCCCCAAATTCATAATTACTGGACCATTCAATAATGATGAACAAAATAGTTTTTTTAATATTTTGATCAGATGGGTTTTGAAGAATGATTGGCTTGGGAGTGGGCTGATTACCCTACATTCATTTTTGACTCTTAAAAAGAGTTCCTAAAATTTCCGACTTCCAATCAAATGAGCCCCATACGATCCAAAGCTTATCCGACCACCAAACTACCTCTCTTGAAATCATGAAAAAAGGGTCCAGTATTATACAAACATCTGCTACCGCGTCTAGGGTAACCGACGAACAACCAATTTTGAATGATGAAAATGTGATTTTACATGCTACCGCGTCCGGGGTAACTGACGAAAAACCAATCTTGAATGATAAAAATGCGATTTTACATACTACCGCGTCTGGGGCAGCCGATAATCCTAGGCCTAGGACGACCCCCACCCGGGATGAAAATCCACACGGTTGTTGAGTTCCGACAAAAACCTCCCTACACTTTGGCACGCTAAACATCCGAACACTTGCCAAACCGGGAAAACTAGATCTTGTCCTTAGAGAACTACAGAGGTACAATTGGGATGTTATTGGCCTCTCTGACTCACCTCCCCCGAATGAGTGAGGAAAACCTCTCTGGAGCCTCCCTCTTGCTGTCTGACCGCAGGGACGGAGTTCATCGATAAGGTGTAAGATTCTTCGTATCATCAACTGCCAAAAAATCTCTAATCTCCCTCACCCCTGTCTCAAAAAGAATAGCCGTCTTACGACTAAAGGGAGCAGCCAAGAATATCTCTGTCGTCCAAGTCTATGCCCCAGACTCCGCCAGAAGTGAGGAAGAAATGCGATAAATTCTATTTCACACTACAAAGCGTCATTGACTAAATCCATAAAAAAGACGTACTGATTGTCATGGGGGACTTTAACGCTATAGTAGGTATGGATAATACCGGTCGATCCGATGTAATGGGGGCTTTGGTCACGGAAAACTTAATGCGAGATGGGAACGATTGCTCAACTTCTGCCAAGAAAACGAGTTATTCTTAACGAACACAATTTTTAAACACCGCCATCGACGCAAAGTGACCTGGAGATCCCCAGACGGTAAAACCAAGAACATGATTTATTATATCCTGATATCGAAGCGCTGGAAGTCATCCATACTAGACAGAGAAACATTACCTAGAACAAATTTTGACTCTGACCACACTTTCCTGATGTAAAGGTTCAAGTTAAGAATGATAAAATTGCAAAAAGCAACAAAAATCCCAAGATTCCGGATGGATCTGCTGCGGGATCCTGCAAAAAGGCAGACCTACGCTTCCACTCTATCTGAAAAATTCCGAGAGATCCTGGAAAATCCTTCTCCCTTGACCACCGCTAATGAGATAGACTCCCTGACCAAGCAAGCTACATCTGAAATCATAGAGACAGCAAATGACGTCCTTGGAAGAAAAACTCCAAATGAAAAACCATGGATCACAAATAAGATCATTGCGCTATGTGGGGATAAGCGACTTTTTTGCAATAAATCCGACCGTCACAGTTGGGATACTTACAAGCTCCTCAAGAGAAGAGTAGAGCGAGTGATCAGAAAGGCACTACGTAACCACATGCGGAAGAAATGCGAAGACTGCGAAGTACTGTCCAAGAAGGGGAATAGCGGAGCAGTTTTCAGAATGGTACGCGAGTTAAGCCGAAAAAAAGAGCTGCAAACATCAGTGATCCTGGACAAAGACGGAAATGAGATCTACGATTCAAAGATGAACCTTGAAAGATGGAAAGAATACTTTAACGATAAACTGAATCCCCTAGTAGCTGTAGATCCTAAAATACTAACCCGCTTCCCCATACCCGACCACGAACTCAGACCACCACCCCCACTCAAGTCAGAAACCGAGTCAGCAATCAAGTCGCTCAAACAAGGAAAAGCCCCTTGCCCAGATGGAGTCACCGCTGAACTCGGATCGGATTAATGTTAGATCGGATGATGTAAGTGATCTGTACCATGCCATTGTATCTGCGGTGTGGGAAACCAGCCACGTGCCCCGTCAGCGGTGCAAGGCTGCCATTGTACCCATTCACAAAAAGAGGTCGAAGAGAGAGACAGCCATTTTATTAAACGTAGTTTTAAGCTCTGGAAATTAGGTCTTTGAGGATGACAACTACCCCACACCCCTCAAGGTAAGGGTTGTAATTTAAGGATTCTCCAAATTCTTCCCATTATTTCTTGTGGAAGGGATGCTCGTATAAACTTTAGAGAGGGCTCATTTGATTGGAAATTTTGAGGGCTCATTTGAGGGCTTATTCTTGTTCACTTTTTAAGAGTTAAAAGAGATTGGTGGGCAACTAGCCTCACCCTCCTCCACGCACTAAATGCATCAGATAAAAATTTCGAGATGGACATTTTGTTAAATAGTTCAAAGTTAGGATAACAAAAAGCACCGATGTCAACACAGCCCACCAGGGCCCGTGGGTAGGCATTGTAAGTTCTGCCCTGGGGGCATATAAACAATCAAATAATCATTGAATAAAAAATCAATGCAAACAAACATACAATAGATATTAATGTAAATTAATAGATAAATTTAGGGCTTGTATTAATGTAAATTAATAAATAAATTTGTGCTGGGTGGAATTTAACGTGGGGGAATTATCAGCAGGAAAAGAAAATGTTCTTTAAGGGGGGAGGAATTTCTCAGGGGTGGGTTTTGCAAATGTGAATTATTCAGGAAGGGGTCGACTAATTCCATTCGATAATATTCTAAATTTTACATTTGAAAGTAACAGGAATAAAGAATCAACGGAAATGTCAGAGATAGCAGTTCAGGTTCCTTTAGACGATTTTGTTCGTGTCTTTTGAAAAAAAGACGATTTCAAAAGACAGATTATTTTCATTTGATATTTGGTGAACGCAATGCAATAAAAGTATAACTCAAAATAACATATATAGAATAATATATGCACATAACACGGAACAATTAGTCAAAACTACATATTATGAGTTGAAGCTCACCCAAATGATGGCCCAGGGGGCTCACCATTCCTCAATATATGATATAAATCCTGCAATAATTGAAAATATAAAGTATTTCTGAGTATTTTCCACAACACAAACGGTCCAACTTTCTACAGCCCAATGAGTCTGTCTAATCTCCTAAATCGGGAACGGAGGAGATAAGTGAAGCTGTGCCCCGTATTGGATGAGTCTCCAACCTCACCCTCATCTTCTCCTACTGTCTACGCTAAAGTTTTCTTCTTTATGCCAACTACGCCGCCCCCACCCCAAAGACTTTCGTAAGGTAAAGTTTTGTGTGGGAAGAACACATAGTAAATCTATTATAATTATCCAATTATAAGGTTAAAATACATACTCTGTGATAGATGCAAAATTTCTTTGGCACACAAAATCCTATTAAGGTCAATTCCGAACAGTCGTGATCCCTTTGTGTCAGCAAGTGAAATGGTCTAAACTCCCTTATTGGAGCTATTTTTTCAATCCATTCATTTTTGTCAATCGCTGTCCACAAGTTATGCAAGCTCTGTATTGTTCATATATAAGGTTTTTATCAAAGGAGGTAATCCTATAGACTTTGAAAAAAGCCTCATACGATTTAAATTGAAAGTTCTAGATCTGTTTTTTAAAGTCAAGAAAAATTTTACAGTAAGCAACCCCTTCCCCATGCCATTAAAACAGAAAAATTTTTGCAATCAAAAACGAAGAAAAATAATTTAAAAAATATTTCGAAAAATAGGTTTTTCAAAGAAAAATAAAGACCATTTTAAACTTAAGCTCAGGAGGTTTAAAATTCAAACTCAAAACGGCCATAAATTACTATCAAAGAATAAATGAAACCCAAAACGAACGAAAATTAAATAAACTATCAGACCAAAAAACATACAACAAGTAATAATATAAATGAATAAATAGATCTTAAAGTGAGTAATGCTTAGATTCAATATGAAAATCAAGCTTAAAGCGAAAAAAAATTGGCTATTAAAGCATAAACGAAACTTAAAAGGAACAGAAATTAAATAAACAATCAATGCGAACAAACATACAATATATATTAATGTAAATGAATAAATAAATCTTAAAACGAGTAAAACTTAAATTGAATGTGCAAATCAAGTTTGAATCAAATAAAAATAACTACAAACAAGAGATTGGGTATCGCCTCACTGTAGAAGCCTAAAACCTACTGCGTCATTGGCGCTTTACTGAAAACGAATTATAATACAAATAGTTTCTTTTGTACTTAATATTGAAAATAAATGTTAAAATTGCAGTAAAATTTTGAACTGATGATCTTTCAGTAATTAATATCATTATATATAAAATATTCAGTTTAATTTATTAGTTCTTTCAAAGATTGGTCAAGACAAATATAGTTACACTAAAAACAAAATTTGGATACTGCCTCCTTCTTCAACTGTAAAAGCTAAAGCCTTCTGCGTCATTGGCTCTTCACTGAAAACGAATTACTCGTATATTACAAACTTATTCTTTTCCAGTTCTTACAGCATTGAAAATGAAAATAAAGAACAGTGAAAAAATATCTTGAACTGATGGATCTTTCAACAATTAATATTATTGAATATCTAATATTCAATTTGATTTTGTTTATAGTTTCCAAGACTGTTCAAGACTCAGATAGTTTTCAGTAAGGCATTAGGTTTTAGGCTTCTGCAGTGAGGCAATACCCAAACTCTTGTGTGTAGTTATTTTTATTCGATTCAAGCTTGATTTGCATATTCAGTTTAAGTTTCACTCGTTATAAGATTTATTTATTCGTTTTCATTAATATATATTGTATGTTTGTTCGTATTGATTGTTTATTTAATTTCTGTTCGAATTAAGTTTCATTTATACTTTAATAGCAAAATATTTGTTTTCGTTTTAAGCTTGATTTTCATATTCAATTTAAGCATTACTCACTTTAACGTCTAATTATTCATTTATATTAGTACTTGTTGTATGTTTTTTTGCACTGATTGTTTATTTAAGTTCTGTTCGTTTTGGGTTTCATTTATTCTGAGGTTTCATAGTTCTGTTCGTTTTGGGCTTCATTTGGGCTTCATAGCAAAATATTTTTTTCATTGTAAGCTTGATTTTCATATTCAATCTAAGCATTACTCGGTTTAAGATCTATTTATTCATTCATATTATAACTTGTTGCATGTTTTTCGCTATAATTGTTTATTTTATTTCTGTCCGTTTTGGGTATCATTTATTCTTTAATAGTAATATTTGGTCGTTTTGAGCTTGAATTTGAACAGGTATTTGTATCTCCTGAGCTTAAGCTTAAAATGGCCTTTACTTTTCTTTGAAAAACCTATTTTTCGGAAAGTTTTTTTTTTAATTAATTACTCTTAAAAAAACCACTAGAACTTTTAATTTTGAATCAAATTAGCTCTTTTAAAAGTTTCAATGATATTTCTAGCTGCATGCATAGTTTTTTTTATTCAATTGAAATTCCCCATAAATGTTTCCTAAAATTTTCAATTTAATGCCCTTAGCATCAATAGTTACAGTAACTGTTGTGGTAGGATTATCCCTCCTAGCTAGTTCTTAATCCTTTATGTATTTTTACTACTAACAACTCACTGTAGCACTAAGCTGAGGTCAGAACAGCAGCGCGTGCTTCTTGTCATCTTCAATCTATTCAAAGTTTCATTGTTTATCCCCCCTCCATACAGCTATAATTTACTTTAAATATTCCCTCAATAGTATACCCATCGTCAAGGGCGTCCCGCGGCTCATTTTAATGGGGGGGGGGCGATCTTCGTAAATTGTACCGAATCACTACCTGATTTATGCCGAATTTTCTCTCAACTAAATGATAAGTTCCTCAAAATGATCTAACAAAATGATCTTACGAGTTCTCTCAACTAAACGATAAATTCCTCAAAATGATCTAACATTGCTAAAGATATCAGATGCATTTTAACCATATGCATCCTTGTTTCTCAAAACTAAAAGCTAAGTTCCTCATAATGATCTAACATTGCTAAGAGTATCCGATGCATTTTGACAATATGTATCCTTGTTTCTGAAAACTAAAAGTTAAGTTCCTCATAATGATATAACATTGCTAAGGGTATCCGATGCATTTTGACAATATGTATCCGTGTTTCTGAAAATTAAAACTTAAGTTCCTCATAATGATATACCATTGCTAAGGATATCCGACACATTTTGACAATATGTATCATTGTTTCTCAAAACTAAAAGCTAAGTTCCTCAAAATGATCAAACATTGCTAAGGAAATCAGATATATTTTGACCCTATGCAACCTTGTTTCTGTCAACAGAATGATAAAATCCTCAAAATTGTCTAACATTGCTAAGGCTATCAGAAGAATTTTGTCTACGTGCATCCTTGTTTGTCAAAAATAAATGTTAAGCTCCTCAAAATTGTCTAAGACTGATAAGGATATAAAATGCATTTGGACCACATTTATCCTTGTGTCTCAAAGCTAAAAGCCGAATTTCTAAAAATGATCTAACATTGCTAAGGATACCCGATTTATTTTGAACCTATGCATCTTTGTTTCTCTCAACTAAATGATAAGTTCCTAAAAGTGATCTAATATTGCTAAGGATATCAGATGCATTTTGATCACATGCATCTTTGTTTCTCACATCAAAAGCTCAGTTTCTCATAATGATCTAACATTGCTAAGGATATCAGATGCATTGTGACAATATGTATCCTTGTTTCTCAAAACTAAAAGCTAAGCTCCTTAAAATGATCTAACATTGCTAAGTACATCAGATACATTTTGACCCTATCCATTCTTGTTTCTCTCAACTAATTGATAAGTTCCTCAAAATAATCTAACACTGCTAAAAATATCAGATGCATTTTGCCCGCTTCCATTCTTGTGTCTCAAAACTAAATGATAAGTTCCTCAAAATGATCTAAGATTTCTAAGGATATCAGTTGCATTTTGACCCTAAGCATCCTTATTTCTCTCAGCTAAATGATAAGTTCCTCAAAATGAACTAACACTACTATGGATATTAGCAGCATTTTGTCCACATCCATCCAAGTTTCTCAAAACTAAAAAATAAGTTCCTCAAAATGATATAACATTGCTATAGATATCAGATGTTTTTTGACCCTATGCATCCTTGTTTCTCTCAACTAAATGATAAGTTCCTCATAATGATCTAACACTGCTAAGTATATCAGAAGCTTTTTGTCTACATCCATCCTTGTTTCTCAAAACTAAAAGCTAAGTTCCTCAAAATGATCTAACATTGCTAAGGATGTCCGATGCATTTTGACAATATGTATCCTTGTTTCTTGAAACTAAAAGCTAAGTTCCTCAAAATGATTTAACATTGCTAAGGGTATCAGATGCAATTTGACCCTATGCATCAGATGCATTTTGACCCTATCCATCCATGTTTCTCTCAACTAAATGATAAGTTACTCAAAGTGATTTAACATTGCTATGGATATCAGCAGCATTTTGTCCACATCCATCAATGCTTCTCAAAACTGAAAGCTAAGTTCCTCAAAATGATCTAACATTGCTAAGGATATCAGATGTTTTTTGACCCTATACATCCTTGTTTATCTCAACTAAATGATAAGTTCCTCAAAATCATCTAAAACTGCTAAGTATATCAGAAGCATTTTGACAATATCCATTCCTGTTTCTCAAAACTAAAAGCTAAGTTCCTCAAAATGATCTAACATTGCTAAGGATGTCCGACGCATTTTGTCCACATCCATCCTTGTTTCTCAAAACTAAAAGCTAAGTTCTTCAAAATGATCTAACATTGCTAAGGATATCAGATGCATTTTGACCCTATCCATCCATGTTTCTCTCAACTAAATGATAAGTTACTCAAAGTGATTTAACATTGCTATGGATATCAGCAGCATTTTGTCCACATCCATCAATGCTTCTCAAAACTTAAAGTAAAGTTCCTCAAAATGATCTAACATTGCTAAGGATATCAGAAGCTTTTTGTCTACATCCTTCCTTATTTCTCAAAACTAAAAGCTAAGTTCCTCAAAATGATCTAACAATGCTAAGGATATCAGATGCATTTTGACCCTATCCATCCATGTTTCTCTCAACTAAATGATAAGTTACTCAAAGTGATTTAACATTGCTATGGATATCAGCAGCATTTTGTCCACATCCATCAATGCTGCTCAAAACTTAAAGTTAAGTTCCTCAAAATGATCTAACATTGCTAAGGATATCAGAAGCTTTTTGTCTACATCCATCCTTATTTCTCAAAACTAAAAGCTAAGTTCCTCAAAATGATCTAACAATGCTAAGGATATCAGATGTATTTTGACCCTATCCATCCATGTTTCTCTCAACTAAATGATAAGTTACTCAAAGTGATTTAACATTGCTATGGATATCAGCAGCATTTTGTCCACATCCATCAATGCTTCTAAAAACTTAAAGTTAAGTTCCTCAAAATGATCTAACATTGCTAAGGATATCAGGAGCTTTTTGTCTACATCCATCCTTATTTCTCAAAACTAAAAGCTAAGTTCCTCAAAATGATCTAACAATGCTAAGGATATCAGATGCATTTTGACCCTATCCATCCATGTTTCTCTCAACTAAATGATAAGTTACTCAAAGTGATTTAACATTACTATGGATATCAGCAGCATTTTGTCCACATCCATCCTTGTTTCTCAAAACTAAAAGCTAAGTTCCTCAAAATGATCTAACATTGCTAAGGGTATCAGATGCAATTTGACCCTATGCATCCTTGTTCCTCTCAACTAAATGATAAGTTACTCAAAGTGATTTAACATTGCTATGGATATCAGCAGCATTTTGTCCACATCCATCAATGCTTCTAAAAACTTAAAGTTAAGTTCCTCAAAATGATCTAACATTGCTAAGGATATCAGGAGCTTTTTGTCTACATCCATCCTTATTTCTCAAAACTAAAAGCTAAGTTCCTCAAAATGATCTAACAATGCTAAGGATATCAGATGCATTTTGACCCTATCCATCCATGATTCTCTCAACTAAATGATAAGTTACTCAAAGTGATTTAACATTGCTATGGATATCAGCAGCATTTTGTCCACATCCATCAATGCTTCTCAAAACTTAAAGTTAAGTTCTTCAAAATGATCTAACATTGCTAAGGATATCAGAAGCTTTTTGTCTACATCCATTCTTATTTCTCAAAACTAAAAGCTAAGTTCCTCAAAATGATCTAACATTGCTAAGGATATCAGAAGCTTTTTGTCTACATCCATCCTTATTTCTCAAAACTAAAAGCTAAGTTCCTCAAAATGATCTAACATTGCTAAGGATATCAGATGCATTTTGACCCTATCCATCCATGTTTCTCTCAACTAAATGATAAGTTACTCAAAGTGATTTAACATTGCTATGGATATCAGCAGCATTTTGTCCACATCCATCAATGCTGCTCAAAACTTAAAGTTAAGTTCCTCAAAATGATCTAACATTGCTAAGGATATCAGAAGCTTTTTGTCTACATCCATCCTTATTTCTCAAAACTAAAAGCTAAGTTCCTCAAAATGATCTAACATTGCTAAGGATATCAGAAGCTTTTTGTCTACATCCATCCTTATTTCTCAAAACTAAAAGCTAAGTTCCTCAAAATGATCTAACAATGCTAAGGATATCAGATGCATTTTGACCCTATCCATCCATGTTTCTCTCAACTAAATGATAAGTTACTCAAAGTGATTTAACATTGCTATGGATATCAGCAGCATTTTGTCCACATCCATCCTTGTTTCTCGAAACCAAAAGCTAAGTTCCTCAAAATGATCTAACATTGCTAAGGATATCAGAAGCATTTTGACCCTATATATCCTTATTCTCTCTCAATTAACTGAAAAGCTCCTCAAAATGATCTAACATTGCTAAGGATATCAGATGCATTTTGAAAATACGTATCCTTATTTCTCAAAACTAAAAGCTAAATTCCTCAAAATTATCTAACAATGCTAAGGATATCAGATGCATTTTGACCCTATCCATCCGTGTTTCTCTCAACTAAATGATAAGCTCCTCAGAAATGATCTAAGTTTGCTATGGATATCAGAAGCATTTTGACAATATGTATCCTTGTTTCTCAAAACTAAAAGCTAAGTTCCTCAAAATGATATAACACTGCTAAGGATATCCGATGCATTTTGACAATATGTATCCTTTTTTTTCAAAACTAAAAGCTAAATTCTTCAAAATGATCTAATATTGCTTAGAATATTAGATACATTTTTACCATATGCATCCTTGTTTCTCTCAACTAAATGATAAATTTCTCAAAATGATCTAACATTGCTAAGGATATCAGATGCATTTTGACCACATGCATCTTTATTTTATTAAATCTAAAAGCTCAGTTCCTTATACTGATCTAACTTTGCTAAGCATATCAGATGCATTTTGTCAATATGTATCCTTGTTTCTCAAAACTAAAAGCTAAGTTCCTTAAAATTATCTAACATTGCTAAGTACATCAGATGCATTTTGACCCTATCCATTCTTGTTCCCCTTTCCACCGGGCACCGGGGAGATGTGTCCATCCTGAAGACATTGTTAAGTGCTCTTTATACTATTGGCACCAATATGCCTGTCTCACTATTTCAATTGTGAATATAGCATATACTATGTGTAAGCAAAGAACAAATTGCCTAGCTTACTGCTTTTGGAACTGTGGGGAGGTTGACATCCCCAAATTCGTAATTACTGGACCATTCAATAATGATGAAAAAAATAGTTTTTTTAACATTTTGATCAGATGGGTTTTGAAGAATGATTTGCTTGGGAGTGGGCTGATTGCCCTCCATTGATTTTTTACTCTTAAAAAGGGTACTAGAATTTCCGACTTCCAATCAAATGATTGGAAGTCGACCACCAGTTCCATAAAACCTTATAAGCCCTGTGGCATAAATTCCAACAATTTTCACCAAGCTCTGGGGAGATGGGTTCACCTTGAAGACATTGTTTTTTTTTATTATTGGCACTAAAATTGTTTTCTCACACTTTCGATCGAATGCGTTTGGAGAAAAGAAGATGTCAATGATAGGGGGTGGGGGCTAATTGCCCTTCATCATATTTGACTCTTAAAAGAGAAATAAAACTAAAATTTTTTAATGCAATGAGCCTCCTCTAAAGTTTAAATAACCACCCTTTCCATAAAAACCTTGATTGCCCCCGGGGTATAACTTAAAACCTTTACTCCCATTGTGTCAACCCCAAAGGCTTTGTTATGTGATCTTTGGACTATTTTTAAACAAAGGGATATCTAAAAATTTCTAATGCTGCATTTGGGGAAAATATAACATGGGGGGGGGTAGCGGCCCTCCGATTACTTTGAATTTTCATTAGGGAACTAGAAATTCTGGTTTCGAATCCAATGAGCCTCCTCCATAGCTTATACGACCACCATTTCGACCAAAATCGTATATACCCTCGGGGCATAACTTACAACCCATTCCCTGAGGACTGTGAGGGGCGGGGTTGTCATCCTCTATTTCTGGACCTTTCAACTACGCTGAGCACATTTGAAAATTTTAATTGGATTACTTTGCAGGAATGGTAGGCATGGGGGATGGGTGGGCGGGGGGGTTTTGCCCTCCAATCACTTTCGATTACTAAAAACGGCACTAACCCTTTCAATTTTTAATCGAATAAGCCCTTTTCGAAGTTTCTACCACAACTAATGGCCATCTCGAAATTTCTATCCGATACATTTTGGGAAAATAATACATGTGGGTCGGGGAAGGGAGGGCGTGGTATATGACCTTCAATGACTTTGACTCTTTAAAGGGGCACTAGAACTTCTGATTACCTACCCAATGAGGTCCCTCCAAAGTTTATAACGACCACTCTTTCTATAAAAACCTTTTTTGCCCCAGGGCATAACTTACAACCCTTGCCCTGAGGGCTGTGGGGGGGGGTGTCATCTTCAAAGACATAATGGTGCTTATCGTTTAGCTGAAAACACACGACAAGAACTGCATATAGAGTCTCAAAGATCCTAATGAAAAACTTGGCTCCTCTGCCTAGTGAGGTATTACTAACTAAGTGAACAATGTTTAAACTTTTGTTTTTTGGGGTTAAAGGGGCAAAAAAAGGTCCCTAGGTTACGTTACGTTTTTAATATATGCTCAGCTTTACACCCCCCCCCTAATGTGCAAATATATAGCCCTAATTTGTTTCTTAACTATTATATTTGCATCGTATTTTGTTTAAGTTCATTAGCAATAACCAAACTTCACTTCTTCTACGTGAAGAAATATTTTTGCTCTTGACATATGCAATAAAACTTAACAAGCCTCTCCTCATGAGAAATATCAAAATTTAAGATTAATATTTGTGTTTTCTTGTACAATTAATAAGTATTGAAATAGTCTTAAGTAAAATAGAGCTTTATGACCCTTCTTTAAACTGACAGGAAGACATGTCTTTGAGGAAGACCCCCCCCCCTACAGCTCTCCGGGAAAGGGTTGTAAGTTTTCCTTTGAGGAATTTAAGATTTTTATAAAAAAGGTTATTGTAAATGCTCTGGAGGGGACTCATTGGATTGGTATTCATAAGTTCTAGTGCACTTCTTAAGAGTCAAAGTGATTTCAGCACAGCTACGCACAACTAGAGATCTCAGCAAAACTACAGCTACAACCCTTTTTATAAAAACCTTAAATACGAAAAAATATATACCCCCTCACAGCCCTCAGGGCAAGGGTTGTAATTTATTCCCTGGGGGGCATATAAGGGTTTTATAGAAAGTGTTGTCGAAGAAACTCAAAATGGCTCATTCAATTGGAAATTGAAAGGGAAGGGGCTCTTTTTAATTATCGAAAGGGATTGAAAGGCTTGACTTTTTTATAGTAAAATCGATATGGGTACAATGTATTACTATTTTTGTTTTTGTGGAAACCAGGGCACTTCGTATCTAAGGAGTTGTCGCATGAACTTCGAACAGGGCTCGTTCGATTGAAAATAGAAAAGGCTAATGGACTTTTTAATTGGTCAAATTTGATTGGAGGGCAGCTAGTTCCCCTTTTGCACCCATTCTCCCATTTGCCCATCATGTTTATAAACTGAATGTTGCCTTAATATTGAATCAAAATGCACTGTGTTAATGCTAATTCCCAATAATGTATGTCAGCAGTATCCCAAGAATAACTGAGGGTCTTATATTCAAACTTTTGGGGCTACTTCTGCTCTTAGAATTTAACCAAATCAAAATTGAGTAGGTGTATTTAAGTTGTCAAAGAAGTAAACCGATTTTTTTGCGAATGGCATCAAGTTTTCTATTTTAGGTCAACTAGAGGAGTTATCAAACTAAATTAAACACTGCTATTTGTGTCCAGATTTTTCAAAGGTTGTATGTTGTTAAAAATTGCTGAAATTTTTTTTTCAACATACAATAGCAGGGTAAACTATAAAGTCTTAAAAAAACAAAATATTGAAAGTATTATTTTCTTTTTCCCTGAAAAGACTATGCCAATATAAAACGAACAGAAATTAATTTAAAAAAACTTTCTCCTCAAAATAAGATTTTCAAAGAAAATTCTACTTTAAGGATATATGCTAAGAAAAATACTGGATCTGATGCTAATTTTGATTGGTTGTGTTTGGGAAAATGGTAAGCGTGAGAGGGGGGCTACTATAGAAAAAAATCTTTGATTTAGAAAGAATTTTATTAAATATAAGTACAACAATAATAATATCCACTAATACAATTAATTTTCCTCAATATATTTCACCTGTGTATCCAAATCAGCTTGAAGTCTATTTGTATACGCTATTTTAGGTTTTGCAGCGAAGCATTATTGCTCCTCCAGTTTAAATTTGCTTAATGATATCACATATCTGCCATGTATATTGTCCTATTCAAGGGTTAATCGACATCTTCGTGTAATTTCCACTGCTAAGTTGGTTTTCTCGCCTTTGTATCATTGCTGCTACCTGCTCAATCACCAAGCTTCAATAGTTAAAGCATAGTACTCATTTTCTATGCTAAAATCTTGTCAAAAAATATAATAAAAAAAACTAAACTGGTCTTTCTCTGAATTCAACTGTCTTACTAATATGAACTACAATGAAAATCATTCTTCATATGGGATATGCTTGCTATGACCACGTAGCTATGCTAATTTAGTCACCGTATTTTGAGTACCCTCTGTATCAATTGTCTTTGATTAGTCCAGAAAATGAATCTAGCTGCAAAAACCTGTCTGGTTGCCTTATAGAATCTCGTCCCACTCTACGTCAGATGTAAGATCACTAACTTCATCTGATGTAATGTCAGATGTCATGTCAGATTCTTCGATGTCAGGTTGCTCCTGATTTGGCTCCTGGATTTTTTTTCTTGGTCGTTTTAAATGTAATCATAAAACTCTACCCATCGAAACCATATGCACATGATTGCGATCTCGATGCCAAATAGTATCCACTCTACTGTTGTAATTGGCATCTCTCTCTGTTGTGAGACGTTGCACTGGTTTTCTATGTTGTGCGAGACTCGTTCAATACTTTGTCTTAGGCAATGGCTGAGTTTACAACTTTTTAAACAATCGTTTATATTCATTTTTTAATTATTAATGACAAAGACTAAGAGATTCGTTGTTTAATAATGAAACTGACGTCATGATTTTTTAGCTGTTATGACGTTTAAAAGCAAAATGGCTGTGATACTGTGTAAAGTACAATGACGTTTTTATTATTTTTATATATGACGTCACACCACCATGATTTATGAAAGTTGTACATGTAACGAAGTGATTCTTAAACCCAGAATCTCTGAATTTAATAGAGGAAATTATATATATATATATATATATATATATATATATATATATATATATATATATATATATATATATATATATATATATATATATATATATATATATATATATATATATATATATATATATATATATATACATATATATATATATATATATATATATATATATATATATATATATATATATATATATATATATATATATATATATATATATATATATATATATATATATATATATATATATATATATATATATATATATATATATATATATATATATATATATATATATATATATATATGAATGGTCTTTTATTGTTTCTTCATTTTCAATTTTTGGGGGAATTTTTTTGGGAGTGTATTAATGGTTGTTTTCTTTTTAGAGTTTAGCCGTTCCGCAGTTAATCGCTTCTGAATATTTAACACTTTTTGAACTGAGCAATTATGCTTCTACGAATATACTTGTGGGTCTTTATGCATATGCATGTAATTAAAGAGGCTTATTTTACTTCATGGTAGGTATAATAAGCCGCTAATAATATTGAAAATCCTATTATTGTTACGTTTTTACGAGACAGACAAATATTTAGGAGGGAAGAGGTCAACGCCTCACAAGGATATATATATATATATATATATATATATATATATATATATATATATATATTTTCCTCTATTAAATTCAGAGATTCTGGGTTTAAGAATCACTTCGTTACATGTACATTGCTAAGGATATCTACATCCTACATTGCTAAGGATATCCATAAGGATATCTGCTAAGGATTGTCTACATCCATCCTTGTTTCTCGAAACTAAAAGCTAAGTTCCTCAAAATGATCTATAGCCGCTATTATAGCGGCTATAATAAGCCGCTAATAATATTAAAAATCCTATTATTTTTGCTCAGAATTCTCTGTGGATGATAAATTTCTGAGCGTCTTCTTTTTGCGATTGTGTTTTATGCATCAAAAATTTGTTTATATTCATTGTTGTTACGTTTTTACGAGACAGAAAAATATTTAGGAGGAAGGGGTTAATACCTCTACCCCCCTGGATACACACTTGTCTGACAGATATTCTATCTATTGTACCTGGTTGTACTATTTTAAGGCGGCACTAATTTTCATACATTATTACAATAACAATATGTTAACATTGTACAATAATCTCAAGATAAATACAGTTTTTTCTTATTTTTAAAAGATTCATAATTTCGTTTCTGTTTTTGCCATTTTCAATTCACTTTTTTAAGGTCTAGAGAAGTCAATTGACTATGTGATACTTTTAGCAAGTAATTAATTTAGTTTTCAGTAGTGCAAATGAAACTCGCCTTTCTGGGGGGGGGGGGTAAAAGAGAACAATACATTTTTTATTTATGCCAGTTTCTCGTCGTTTTATGTTTAAATGTCGTTTTTTCATAAAGAAATAAAAGTTCACCAGGGATGAAACCTTTTATTGGGCGGTGGGAGCAGTTGCAATTTTTCAGTCACATATACAGCGATCGTCTTCAGCAGATAAACCAAAATACTATAAATAATACATCTATAATTTTACAAAAAAAACTTCCGGATCATAAATAGATTCCAGATCATTTGCTAGATTTGTTTGAGATATGTTCATTATCAGGGTTCATTGAAAGTCTTGAGTGTAAACTTTTCTCCTTTAATAGTGCCTAAATGTAAATTGAAATTGAATTTGTAAATTGAATATGTAAATAGCCTTCCCCAGGCCACTTAGTTTGTCCCCAGGTGGCGATAGGGGAACGCCCTACATATACATAGGGTACCTCCCTAGAAGGCACTGACCAAGGGGGGACCCTTAGTTGCTCACCAATCGCTTTCAACTATTAAAAAAGGCACTAGCCCTTTCAATTTTTAATCTAATGAGCCATTTTGAAGTTTCTATGACAACACTTTCAATAAAAACCTTATATGCCCCCCAGACATAACTTACATCCCTTGCCCTGAGGACTGGGGGGGGGAGTTTAGTTCTCAAAGACCTAATTTCCAAAACTTTTATTTACGTTGAATAAAATTGCTATCTCAAAATTGTGATTGGATGTGTTTGGGGAAATTGTGGGCGTGAGAGGGGGGTTAAATGCCCTCCAATCACTTCTGACTATTAAAAACGACACTAGCTCTTTCACTTTTCCATTCGAATGAGCCCTTTTTGAAGTTTTTACAACAACGGTTTCTATAAAAAAAACCGTATATACCCCAGGTCATAACTTACATTCCTTGCCCTGAGGGCTGTGAGGGATTGTTATCCTCAAAGACATAGTTTTTAGACGTTTCAACTATGTTTAACAAAATGGTTATCTCAAAATTTTGATTGGATGTGTTTGGGGAAAAGGTGATCGTGAGATGGGGGTTACTTGCCCTCCAATCACTTTCGACTATTAAAAAGGGCATTAGCCGTTTCAATGTCTAACCGAATGATTCCTTTTTGAATTTTCTACGACAACGCTTTCAATAAGAAAAACATTATATGCTCCCAGGGCAAAAACTTATGACCTCTGCCCTGAGGGCTCTTGGGGGAGTGTCATTCTCAAAAACATAATTTCCGGACTTTTTAACTATGTCGAACAAAATGGCTGTTTCAAAATTTTGATTGGATGTGTTTGGGGAAATTGTGGGTGTGAGAGGGTTGTTAGTTATCCTCAAATCACTTTCGACTATTAAAAAAGGCACAAACCCTTCTAATTTCCAGTTGAATGAGCCCTTTTTAAAGTTTCTGGAACATCACTATCTTATATCCTTATATCCCCCAGGGTAAAACTTACTACCCTTGTCCCGAGGGCTCTGAGGGTGTTATCATCCTCAAAAACCTAATTTCTAAAACTTTTAAGCAAGTTTGACAAAATGGCCATCTAAGAATTTTGATTGAATATGTTTGGGGTTTGGCAAATATTTAGCCCAAATTTGTTTCTAAACTGTTATATTTTCATCGTATTTTGTTTCATTTCATTAGCATTAACCAAACTTCACTTCTTGCGTGGGTTCCAGCTAACCGATAAGCACCAATATAATTTCCGGATCTTTCAACTACGCTGAACAAAAAAACTACCCAAATTTTTTCTTTGGATGTGTCTGAGAAAATGATGGGTATCGACAGGGGGGGGGGAGGGTTGCCCTCAAATCACTTCCGACTCCTAGAAAGGGCCCTAGCCCTTTCAATTTCCAATCGAATGAACCCTTTTCGAAATTTCTAAAACTCCTTTTATACCAAGTGCCCCATTCTAAAAAAAAAAAAAAAAGAAAAAAAAAATTACTTGCATTGTGCCCACTTCGCTCTTTACCTAGATAAATATACATAACATTCCGTTATGTCAGAGACTTTCTGACATTTTAGAAGAACCTAGCGTGCCGAACATGTTATACCCTCAACAGGGTCTTCTAGGCTCAAGGCTCTAGGCAGGCATGCCTTTCCAAAAACTAACCTGACAAGTATGGGTCCAATAAGAGAGTCATTCATACTCCTGCCATTTAAACATTTGCCTCTCAATTACTTGGACTATCTGTCTTGGCTTTTCTCTGTCTACAATTACCCAGCCCAGTCTTGATGCAACCTATTGCCCAAAATACTTGATAAATTCAATTCAGGAGTCAGGAGTAAATTCAATGATCAGGAGTAAATAGAATACATCCAGTTATAAAGTTTCTGCCCCACTTAATAAAATTTTGTTTACTCGCCCTCTTTCTTGCCTTAGGAAAACATTAAAGGCCCATTAACAGAGAAATTTCGAATTTTAGCTCGTGCTAATTTGAGCTAATCAGATTTTTTGTAGAATTTTCCTGATTGGCTGAAAAATTGATTCACATTAACGATAGCTACATTTTTGTGAAAGAATAATTCCATTCCTGTTCATAAAACTATCGTGAATCTCTGGCGTTTTTGCGTATAATCAAGATCTTTATCGAGGGGTTGCCCCCTTGAAAAAAATTCACACACCAGTTAGCGCACGCCACGCATGGTGAAAACGGCTACTGTACCCTTGAACCTTATTGTTTAGTAGTAATTAACTAATAAGTGATCTAGTTAGTTCAATCCGCCTTTAATCAATATTTGATAGCTTCTCTCAGTTTTTTTTGGTGGCTTACCTACTTAACTAAAACCCTTAACTGGACTTAGTGGACAGGGGTGGGTCCAGGAAGGGGGGATCAGATGCCCTTATTTTTCTTCTGTTCTAGTTAATTAAACGAAAAGTACCCAAGAAGTGAAGTTAGGTTAATCCATATGAAATAAAACCTGAGGATTTCCAAAATCCTGCTGCCCCCGTCGTGATGTTTAATTTTTTTAATTCAAAATTTTAAGCGGCAAGTAATGTTGTTTGAAGACAAAATTTTTATTTTTTTCTCAGTTAAGAAAGCTGTGTACTTTACTTTAAACAGCTTCGAAACTTGGAGACTTTCAGTCTCCAACACGCATTTCAGTAAAAACATAATCTCAGTTGCAAATTATTTAATCTTACTTAAAATTTTTAACGTCTTGGCTCTTTTCGTCCAATTTTGACCCAACAGGAATTCCATAAATAGGCTGATTAGGCTTGTTCTTATTTTTTGTTTTTGTAAACAATGTAATAAAAAAAATTCGTAAGATTCCCATTAAAATGACGCAATCTATAGGCCTATGTGATATACCACGCGAGGTCTGAAGGTCCGAGTTACTTGTGACCTCGCCCAATGATTGACAAAATACAGATACAATGATTGACATATGTATATATATATTTTTTTTATATATATATATATATTATATATTTATATATATATATATATATATATATATATATATATATATATATATATATATATATATATATATATATATATATATATATATATATATATATATATATATATATATATATATATATATATATATATATATATATATATATATATATATATATAATTAATTTTAACAGATATTTCTTTCTGCTGATCTTATTTGCAAAATGGCCTTTACTATTCTTTAAAAAATATCTTTTTTGGAAAGTTTTTTTTATTAATTTTTTTTCGTATTTTATTGCAAAAAGTTTCAAGTTCTTAAGAATTCCTTTATTCAAAATCAAACAATTTTTTAAAAATCAAATGTTCATCAAAGTATCAAAACTGGTATCAAAGTAACAATATAAAAGTGAAAAAATGGGTTTGTGTCAACCTCGGAGTTTTTTATAATCTGATGTTTGAACTATTTTTAACAAAATTGCAATCTCAAAATTGTTATCGGATGGGTTTGGGGGAAAAGGGCGTGGGGAGCTGATTGCCCTTTGATCTCTTTTGACGAGCATCCCTTCCATAAGACCCATTTATGCCTCCGGGACATAACTTACCTCGCCTCCCCCAGGTCCTGGTGGTTTGTGTCAACACCGGAATTTTTGTTATATGATCTTTGAACTATTTTTAACAAATTAGCTATCTTAAAATTTTTATAGGATGCATGTGGAAAAACCGGTTTTTTTTTGGGGGGGGAGCTGGTTACCCTCCAATATCTTTTTACGCTTAAAAAATGAACTAGAACTTTCAATTTCCAGTCAAATGAGCCCTCTCTGAAGTTTATACGCGCATTCCTTCCATATTAACCATATATGCCCCAGGGCACAACTTATAACCCTTACCCCTGAAGACTGTTACGGGAGTGTCCTGCTCAAACATATATTTCCAGAACTTTCAACTATGTTGAACAAAATGGCTATATTAACATTTTGATTGGATGTGTTTGGGGAAACGGTGGGCGTGGAAGGGGTGTCAGTTGCCTTAGAATCACTTTCGACTATTAAAAAGGGAACTAGTCATTAAAATTTCTAATCGCATGAGCCCTTTTTGAAGTTTCTACGACAACGTTGTCTATACAAAACCTTATATTTTCTTGTATAATTGTATTTGTGCCTTTATGACTGCTTGTATCAATATATGCATGGAGGAACCGGAGGAATTGGAAAATTGGATATTTATTTCTTTTTTTCTCTTTTTTAACGCAGTTGTCAAATGCTACAATGCCAGTTGCACCAGCTATTTTTAGTCTCTATCTTTATTCTGTTTTTGTCAATCATTGGGCGAGGTCCCAAATAACTCAGACATTCAGACCTCGCGTGGTATATCGTATAGGCCTATAGATTGCGTCATTTTAATGGGAATCTTACGAATTTTTTTTTATTACATTGTTACAACAACAAAACATAAAAACAAGCCTAATCGGCCTATTTATGGAATTCCTTTTGGGTCAAAATTGGACGAAAAGAGCCAAGACGTTAAAAATTTTAAGCGAGATAAAATTATTTGCAACTGTGTTGTCACATCCAACCATAAAAAAAAGAACTAATCAATGAAATTTGACAACGCTTTTTGTTAGTAAAAATTCGAAACAATCTGTTGATTCCCAAATATAACCACACCTTTAAAGAAAAGTCAAACCCTCTTGCGCTGTTTGGTAAAATATGTTTTTGGCGATTTTTTTGCCGATTTTTCACCTGCGTTTCTTTTTTTAATCACTAAAAAATTGTATTCCCGATTCTTCTGTTTTTTTAGGACAAATTTTGTATTGTAAGTTTGCACTTACAGCCAATTTGAATAATCAGATTTTATTTCCACTGTCCTTGGAACTTCAGAGCATAATTTTCCAACTTTTCATCAGAGTTCTAGTGTTCTTTGGGATGGCAGCGTCAATATCCTTCGAGTCGTTTAGGTGACTCATTGTATAAACTTAGTGGTCTACGAAGAATCTGACACCGGACATGGCCAATTAAGCAAGTGTCAATCCTAATAAATTTTTTAAAATCACATCTGTTCCTCTTCATAACATTCTGAGAGTCCATTTAATTCGCCTAATAACTTTTCGTCTGACAGGGGAAAGAAGACAGAGAAACTAAACAGGGGGCATATTAGCTGTCAAAAACGGAAAAAATGCAAAAAGCTTTTTTATTTCCTTTTTTTAACCTAAATTAAATCTAGAAAACAAACTTCGCAATCAGCAAATGGCCGATTATCACTTCATGTCAAATAAACAAGTCTCATTTAGGCGCCAAGGATATCAAAATAAAAAAGATTGCCCATTGGACCCATCTTAGGTTTGTGGATAACTGAAAACCGCGATTTGCTAGAAACTTTCTGTTGGTTCTATCCAAATTATAACCTTTCCGGACAGTACCAGCATTTCGTCAGTGTTGTCACGCTGAATCGTTAACACAAATCAGCAAAACTAAGCAGTTAAATTTAACATCACTTTTCATCTACAGTTTATGAGTTTATAAGAACCACTGGTAGATCCAGGGGGCGGGGGACCGCCAATATTTTCTGGCTCCCTCTCATCCTGTATTTTCCCCTTTTTTACTCTTTTTTAGAATGAATTAGGTCAATTATTGGCACCTTTGTCACATTGCCCCCCCCCAAGATTTTGCTCATTGCCGCCCTTGTCACACTGGGTCTCCCCCAAGATTTTGCTCAAGATCCGACCCTGCTAAGGACAACTGCACCTTCAAATGAAAGCAAGACTTCTTAAGGTGTCTGATGCCTTGTGTTTGGCTTATTTTTGGCTGATTTTTATACCATTTTTTTCAATTTCGTAACCGCTTCTGTCGAAACTCACAAGATTTTTTTAATTCAAACATAAATTCTTGTGTTTTTTCTAATTTTTAAGATACGAGTATACACATAGTAGTGTTTCAGTTTCCACTTAATCATTTCAAACAATCAGATTTATTTCCACTGTCCTTGACAGTGGTAATGAATGAAATGAAATACATTCTATCCCTTTAATGAAATACATTGTAAATATGAGATAAAAAACACAAGGTTCTGTCTCTCGTCATTAAAAGGAAATGTGATTGTTACTAATTGTCATTTGTATTGAGCTTTCTCGGTTTAAGGACTAAAACACACATGAAAAACACATACAAAATACAATTAATTATAAGACAAATGACAATTCGAATAAATAAAAAGACCGGTCAGAAATAAAAATAACAAGATGAAACAGGAATATTAATCAAACACTTAAAATAAACTCAGAAAAAAAGACAATGTCAAATTGTCATTTGTTATATCAATATAATGTACCTTAAATAACATTCATACATACATATAATGTACCTCATAATAACATATATATATATATATATATATATATATATATATATATATATATATATATATATATATATATATATATATATATATATATATATATATATATATATATATATATATATATATATATATATATATATATATATATATATATATATATATATATATATATATATATATATATAGAGAGAGAGAGAGAGAGAGAGAGAGAGAGAGAGAGAGAGAGAGAGAGAGAGAGAGAGAACCGGGAGCCCGGTGGCCTTGTCGCCGTGCTCCGGCATTCGACACGCGGCAGGCTTCTAAACATGGATTCTCATTGTCGCTTGTCTTCTAGCCGCAGACAATTTGATACAAATTGCTGTCTTTTCATGCTGCAGTCTCTTCAAAGATATTTGATTATTAAAGCAAGTCCGATTTCTAATAAAGATATCTACTAAGCTTCAAACTTTTGTTTTTTTTTAGGTTTTTGAATTGTTGGAATCCCTTGTTAAAAGATATAAAATATTTTTGTAATTACCAGTTTTTTGCTCTTTACGCAATTTAATGTCTTTTCATACTGTATTTTTTAAAAGATATTTGATTATTAAAGCAAGTCCAAATTATAACGACGATTTCTGCTAAGCTTCAAAAGTTTGATTTTATTATTTATTGTTTTTAATTGTTGGAATCCCTTGTTAAAATATATATAAATACTTTTGCAATCACAAGTTTTGTGCTCTTTGCGCAATTTAATATCTTTTCATTCTGCAGTCTTCTCAAAAATAATTAAATATTGAGGCTATTCTGATTTCTAAGAACGCCACGTACTAAGCTTCAAACTTTTGGTTTTCTTTTTTAAGGTTTTTGATTTATTGTAATCCCTTGTCAAAACAGAGAATCATTATCTGTAATAATTGCAAATTTTCGTTTTTTGGGTCTTCCTTCTGGCATTATGTAACTGGCTGCGTTCAAAAAGTTTTTTTTTTAAGATTTTTGGATTGTTGTAATCCCCTGTTAAAATATATACAAATATTTTTGCATTTGCAAGTTTTTTGCTCTTTCCATAATTTAATGTCTTTTCATACTACTGTTTTTTTTAAAGATATTTTATTATTGAAGCTACTCCGATTTCTAACAACGATATGTACTAAACTTGAAGCTTCTGGTTTTCATTTTCAAGGTTTTTGAATTGTTGTAATCACTTGCCAAAATAGAGAATCATCATTTGTAATAATTGCAAATTTTCGGTTTTGGGCCTTCCTACCGACATTATATAACTGGTTACGTCCAAACCTCTAAGCTTAATCACGTAGCGAGTTGATTTTATCAAACAAAAAAATAAACTAATTTTAAAATTTTCAGGTTTTTCTAGTTTGAATTAAAACATTAAAAAATTGCTCAGGAACCGTAAATAATTTTGATTGGAAATTGAAAGTTCTAGCTCAATTTTCAAGAGTCAAAAGATATCCGAGGGCAACTACCACCCCCCCACAACCCATTTTTTACCCAAGCCCATCCGATAAAATTTTTATTATAGCCATTTCATTAAAAAATAGTTCAAAGTTCAGATAAGAAAAATTCCTGTGCCGACGGAACCCGCCAGGGCCTGGAGGCAGGCGTTATGAGTAATGCTCTAGGGCATATATAGTTCTTTTGGAAGGGATGCTTGTATAAACTTCGGAGAGGGCTCATTTGATTGGAAATTGAAAGTTTTATTCACTTTTTACGAGTCAAAAGAGATCAGAGAGCAAATAGCCCCCCCCCTCCTCCACGCCCTAAATGCATCAGATAAAAATTTTGAGATAGACATTTTGTTAAAAATAGTTCAAAGTTCTAATAACAAAAAACTCCGGTGTCAACACAGCCCCTAGGGCCCGCGGATAGGCGTTGTAAGTTATGCCCTGGGGGCATATATGGTTCTTATGGAAGGGCTGCTCTTATAAAATTCATAGAGGGCTCATTTGATTGGAAATTGAAAGTTGTAATTCCCTTTTTAAGAGTCCAAAATGATTGGAGGGCAGCTAGCCTCCCCCAACACTCCATTAATTTTTTCACAGAAGCACTTCCTATAGAAGGGGTCGTCGTATAAACTTCAAAGGGGGCTCTGTCCCCCCAAACCCTTTTTTCCCAAATACATCTGATAAAAATTTGAGGTAGCCATTCTGTTAAAAATAGTTCAAAGATCATATAACAAAAACTCCTTTACTTATGGTCATTTCATTACAAATAGTTCAAAGGTCAAATGAGAAAAAACTTCTGTGACGAAACGACCCCCCCCCCCAGGGCCGAGGCAGGCGTTGTAAGTATTGATCTGGGGGCATATATGGTTTTTATGGAAGGTGTGCTCGTATAAACTTCAGAGAGGGTTCATTTGAATGGAAATTAAAAGTTATAGTTCATTTTTTTAGAGTGAAAAAAATCAGAGGGCAACAAGCCCCTCCCACCCTCCACGCCTTTGGGTGTATCGGATGGATAAACCCATCCGATAAAAATTTCAGGTGACCATTTTGTTAAAAATAGTTCAACCATCAGATATTAAAAATCCATTGTCGGCACAACCCCCCAGGGCCCAGAGACAGGCGTTGTAAGTTACACTCTGGGGATGTATATGGTTCTTATAGTAAAGATACTCGTATAAACTTCAGAAAGGGCTCATTTGATTGAAAATAGAAAGTTCTAGTTCACTTTTAAAGAGTCAAAAGAGACCGAAGCTTAATCTAGTCCCCCCACGCCCTTTTTCCCCAAACCCGTCCGATAAAAATTTTGAGATAGCAATTTTGTTAAAAATAGTTCAAACATCAGATAATAAAAACTCCAAGGTTGACACAAATTCAGTTTTTCACTTTGATATTGTTACTTTGATATCAGTTTTGATACTTTGATGAATATTTGATTATTTTTTTTTAAGTTTTTTTGAAATAAGGAATGTTTAAAAAATTGAAATTTTTACAATCAAAGAAGATTAAAAATTAATAAAAAAAAAACTTTCCTAAAAATAAGTTATTCAAAGAAAAGTAAAGGCCATTTTAAACTTAAGCTCAGCAGATACAAATACCTTTTCAAATTAAAACTCAAAACGACCAAAAATTACTATTAAAGAATAAATGAAACCCAAAACGAACAGAAATTAAATAAGCAATCATAGAAAAAACATCCAACAAGTAATAATTATAAATGAATAAATAGATCTTAAAGCGAGTAATGCTTAGATTGAATATGAAAATCAAGCTTAAAACGAAATTAAAATATTTTCCTATTGAAGAATAAATGAAACTTCCTATTGAAAAATAAATGAAACTTAAAACGAACAGAAATTCAATAAACAATCAATGCAAACAAGCGCACAATAGATAATAATGTAAATTAATAAATAACGAGTGAAACTTAAATTGAATATGTAAATCAAGCTTGAAACGAACAAAAATCATCACAAACAAGAATTTGGGTATGACCTCCTTCTCTCACTGTATAAGTCTAAAACCTATTGCGTCATTGGTGCTTTACTGAAAACTATATGCGTCTTGAACAGTCTTGGAAAGTATAAACAACATAAAATTGAATATTTGATGTATAATGATATTAATTGTTGAAAGATCCATCAGTTCAAGAATTTATTTCACTGTAATTTTATTTTTCTTTTCAATGCTGTAAGAACTGGAAAAGAAAATATTTGAAATATAATCCGTTTTTATTTAAGCACCAATGATGCAGTAGGCTTTTGGTTTTTATTTACAGTTAGGAGAGGAGGCAGTATCGTAACACTTGTTTGTAGGGAAACTATATTCGTCTTTAACAACTTTAAAAAGAGCTAAAAAATTAAAATGAATATCAGTTCTCAGTTCAAAATGTTACTATAATTTTAATGTTTATTTTCAATATTAAGTACAAAAGAAAAAAATTGTCATAAAATTGGTTTTCAATAAAGCGCCAATGACGCAGTAGGTTTGAGACTTTTACACTGAGAGAAGCAGGTCATACCCAAACCCTTGTTTGTGGCGATTTTTGTTCGTTTCAAGCTTGATTTGCATATCCAATTTAAGGTTCACTCGTTTTAAGATTTATTTATTAATTTACATTAACTATCCTATTGCTACCACTCTGTCCTTACGTCGAGATGTCGATTGTTGTTTATTTAATTTCTGTTCGTTTTAAGTTTAATTTATGCTTCAATAGCAAAATATTTTTTTTCGTTTTAAGCTTGATTTTCATATTCAATCTAAACGTTACTCGGTTTAAGATCTATTTATTAATTTATATTATTACTTGTTGTATGTTTTTTTTATGATTACTTATTTAATTTCTGTTCGTTTTGAGTTTCATTTATTCTTTAATAGTAATTTCTGGGCGTTTTGATTTTGAATTTTAAAAGGTATTTTTATATGTTGAGCTTAAGTTTAAAATAGCCTTTACTTTTCTTTGAAAAGCTTATTTTTCTGAAAGCTTTTTTTTTAATTTAATGAATAAGATAATCTTCGGTCATAATTGTCATTGGAGTTAATGAAATTACATACGCTAAAAGACTGTTTTAAAACGACAGTATTATTGACCCAAACGCCCCTTTAAAAACCAGATTTTAGTTGACCCCAGACCCCAGAGCCGAAAAATAGTTGCCCCCACTGGTCTAGAGTGTTCTAAGGACCATCTAAAATATTTTCTTTTTTAATATGGGTCACAAATGGCATAAAAACAGAAAAAGATTTAAAAAATAATGATAAGTTAAAGAACAAATTACAAATTAGAAAATATAAGTTGGAAGCTTCAATATGCCCTGAAATATTTTTGAAACCTCCAGCCAGAACGCTTGGTAGGGGCTTCTGGCAAAAAAAGCAAATAAAGAATTACAAGCATATGTGAAGCTCAACCATTTATAGGGAAACATTCCAGACAGGCACATACACAGGGAACAATATTTCTGTGTGGGATATAACTAACGAGGGATATAACTTAACTCGTACAAAGAAATTGCAAAAATATACTATTTTCGCGAGAAAGGCACAGGGACCAAGCCCCTTCCCTTCATTCATGCCTACCACTAAGCAACCGCTTATAGCCTGCTTGTGCGGCAATGATTCGTAGCAATAAGGACTACATCTGTCCAGTACAAATGCAACCGCATGAATTTTGCAGCGAAGGGGGAAGGGATTTACCTAAGAAAATAATCTAGAAGGGAGGATTTAACTTTGAAATAAGAATTTTCCCCCAGAAAAAGCAATCTTTTTCCTAGGGAATTTATTTTTGCCATATATTTCCTTTCTAGGGGGGATGTATGAAACTTGGCATTGCGCCAACCAAAAATCGCCATCCTTGCTTTTTGCAGGGTCACCATGGTGTTTTTCACATCAGCAGCCCTCTTAAGTTTTGATGTCCCTAATACGGCTGAGAAAAAGAGGGGAGAAATAATCTTGCCCAGCAGATAAGTATCTTGCTGAAAACGAGTTCTTTTATTTTATTTTTTTTATTAAATGAATTGTACAAAACTAGTACTTCTTGATAAATTCCTCCTGAAATTTTGAACCCTCAACAATTTCAACAAAACCAGGTGTTCCAGCAATGACGCAGTATCTGCAAGAAAGAAACATTAATTGCCATAACCTGAAAAAATCGAAGAAATTTGATAGTTCCTGAGACCCATGAATCTAAGCAAAGACATTGAAAGAGCACCAAAGCATCTGTGAAGAATTTAAGATTCGAGAAAGAGATTAAACTTTAATGTCATCTCAAGAAACTGTCTGCAAGTCAGGGTCCTATTAGGGAGGGGGCAAGAAAATAATGACCTTCATCTGATTCAGGGACATCATTTGAAAGAAGGCCAGTGCGAGGGTAAAAATTTGTGACAATATCTGCCATAAAAACTACCTAATGAAAATAGAGTCAACAACAAGATTTACAATTAACGTGACCCCTTCTCCAAACTGAAATAAAGCCTATGATGAAATAAATATATATACTTTTTTTATTAAATGTACATTTTCTTGAAATATCAGCCTCATGTATAAATGGGGCAAAAAAGAGGGATAAAAATATAGATTCATGTTTTGCAGAGAAGTAATTGTTTCTTTTCCTTTTTTAGGTGAGTTACAGAAGAGGTTTGTAAGTATTACCAGATACCAATTTGAAGCAAAATGAGCTTTTTTTGGCTCAAGGGAGGAGTAAAATTGTGGTACTGTAATTTGAAACAAAGTCACCTACTCTTGTTCAGAGGCAGTTTCGACGAAAATATTCTGGGACGAATATTCCCCACCGCAATACGATCTCATGTTTGGTAAAAAAAAAGTTTAAAAACACTGGAGGTGAGGTTAACATTAGCCAGGATTCAAGACGTCAGGGACCGGTTAGAACAATCACACAACAGTCCGCCATACGGCGGTCACAACAAGTGGTTACTTTTCGCAGGTGTTTGGGTCGAATTATCCACCGTGATTTGAAACCGTTTCCCTACAAATTGTAGATTATTCAAGCGCAAGTTTTTAGCCGACAACATCGAAGAATACAAGTTTGGCCAGACGATAAAGGATCGTATTGAGTGCGACAACAGCTTTTGGACTGCCTTCTCTTCAGCAACAAGCCAAAACTCCATTTGTGAGAGCATATAATTGAGCAAAACTTCAGCTTTTGGGTCAGTGAGCAACCTCATGAACATATCTAAGAAACCTCAAAGTGTAGAAGAAAACGACGGTATGGTGTACACTTGGAGAGAATGTTATTTTTCGCTCATACATTTGGAAAATGATGGTGGTGAAGATGGTCACCACCATCTCCCGATGGTGGTGAATGAAGTGGTAGCGGTAGAGGGCATATAAATGAGCAAAACTTTAAACTTTGGGCGAAACGTAATTTTAAGTAATGTTTTTCTTGCTGCAATAGAAGAGCAGAGAGGGATGTTACTTCTGTATCACTTTCATAACTTCTTTAATACAATCATAGGCAGTGCAATAGCGCTGCCTAAGTAAAGAACAATGTTGGCACAATGTATTGTTTATTTTTTTCTTGGTCTTCAACCAGGGCACTTCGTATCGAAGGAGATGTCGTCGAAACTTCGAAAAAGGCTCATTCAATTGGAAATTGGAGTGGTTAGTGGCCTTTTTAATAGTCGAAAATGATTGGAGGGCAACTAGCTCCCCTCCCCCACGCCCATCATTCCCTCAAACACATCCAGTAAAAATTTTGAGATAGCCATTTTGTTCAGCGTAGTTGATTTCCAGATAGAAAATATGTTTTTAAGGAGGTCACTCACCCACAACTCTTAGGGCAAGGGTTTTAAGTTATGCCCTGGGGGCATATAATAACGATGTTAGCACAATGTATTATTTAATATTTTTTTCCTTCAGACCAGGGTACTTTGTATCAAAGAAGTTGTCGTAGAAACTTAAAAAGGGCTCATTCAATTGGAAATTGAAGTGACTTGTGCCCTTTTTAATAGTTGAAAGTGATTGGAAGGCAACTATAACCCCTTCCATGCCCACCATTTCCCGAAACACATCCAATACAAATTTTGAAATAGCCATTTTGTTCAGCGTAGTTGATTTCCAGATAGAAAAGATGTTTTTGAGGAGGTCAATCCCCCAAAACCGTCAGGGCAAGGGTTTTAAGTTATGCCCTGGGAGCATATAAGAACAATGTTGGCACAATGTATTTTCTTTCTTTACACCGGGGCACTTCTTATCGAAGAAGTTGTCGTAGAAAGTTCGAAAAGGGCTCATTCAATTGGAAATCGGAGTGGTTTGTGCCCTTTTTAATAGTCGAAAGTAAATGGAAGGAAACTAACACCCCTTCGACGCCCGCCATTTCCCGAAACACCTCCAATCAAAATTTTGAGATAGCAATTTTATTCAGTGTAGTTGATTACCATATAGAAATTATGTTTTTGAGGAGGACACTCCCACTCAGCCTTCGGGGCAAGGTTTGTAAGTTATGCCGTGGGGGTATATAAGGTTTTTATAGAAAGCGTTGTCGTAGAAACTTCGACAAAGACTAATTCGATTGGAAATTCAAAGGGCTAGTGCCCTTTTTAATAGTCTAAAGCGATTCGACGGCAACTAACCCCCCTCTCACCCAAATCTTTTCCCAAAACATATCCAATCAAAATTTTATGATAGCCATTTTGTTCAACGCAGTTGAAAATTCTGAAAATTATGTCTTTGAGGATGACAACCCCCCTCCCCACAGCCCTCAGGGCAAGGGTTGTAAGCTATGCCCTGGGGGCATATTAGGCTTTTATAGAACGCCTTGTCGTAGAAACTTCAAAAGAGCTAATTCAATTGGAAATTGAAATGGCTAGTGCCCTTTTTAATAGTCGAAAGTGATTGGAAGGCAACTAACACCCCTTCCACGCCCACCATTTCCCCAAATTCATCCAATAAAAATTTTGAGATAGCCTTTTTGTTCCGCGCAGTTTAAAGTTCAGGAAATTATACCTTTGTGCAAGGCACTCCCCCCACAGTCTTAAGGGCAAGGGTTATAAGTTATACCTTGGGGTCAAATAAGTTTTTATTAAAATCTTTGTCGCAGAAACTAGAAAAAGGGCTCATTCGATTGGAAATTCAAAGGTCTAGTGCCCTTTTAAACAGTAAAAAAGTGATTTGAGGGGAACTAACCCCCCTCTCACACCCACCTTTTCCCAAAACACATCCAATCAAATTTTTAGATAGCAATTGTGTTCAGCGTAGTTGATTTCCAGATCGAAATTGTGTTTTTCAGGAGGACACTCCCCCACAGCCCTCAGAGCAAGGGTTGTCAGTTATACCCTGGGGCATATAAGGTTTTTATTGAAAGCGTTGTTGTAGAAACTTCAAAAAAGGCTCATTCAATTGGAAATTCAAAGGGCTACTGCCCTTTTTAATAGTCGAAAGGGATTGGAGGGCAACTAGCCCCCTTCTCACGCCCACCTTTTCCCCTAACACATCCAATCAAAATTTTTAGATAACCATTTTGTTCAACGTAGTTGAAAATTCTGGAAATTAGGTCTTTGAGGAAGACAACCCACCTCCCTCCACAGCCCTCAGGGCAAGGGTTGTAAGCTATGACTTTGGAGCATATAAGGTTTTTATAGAACGCGTTGTCGTAGAAACTTCAAAAATGGCTCTTTTGATTGGAAATTGAAATGGCTAGTGTCCTTTTTAAGATTCAAAAGTGATTGGAAGGCAATAACACCCATTCCACGCCTACCATTTCCCCAAAAACATCCAATCAAAATTTTGAGATAGCCATTTCATTCCCTGCAGTTTAAAGTTTAGGAAATTATACCTTTGATTAGAACACTCCCCCACAGTCTTCAGGGCAAGGGTTATAGGTTATTCCCTGGGGGCATATAAGTTTTTATTGAAATCTTTGCAGTAGAAACTGTAAAAAGGGCTCATTCGATTGGAAATTCAAAGGGCTAGTGCCCTTTTTAATAGTCTCGAGAGTGATTTGAGGGCAACTAACTCCCCTCTCACACCCACCTTTTCCCCAAACACATCCAATCAAAATTTTTAGATAGCCATTTTATTCAACGTAGTTGAAACTTCTGGAAATTAGGTCTTCAACGATGACAAACCCTTCCACCCCTACAGCCCTCAGGGCAAGGGTCGTAAGTTATGCCCTGGGGGCATATAAGGCTTTTATAGAAAGCGAGGTTTTAGAAACATCAAAAAGGGCTCATTCAATTGGAAATTAAAAGGGCTAGTGCCCTTTTAATAGTCTAAAGTGATTGAAGGGCAACTAACCCCCCTCTCGCTCTCACCATTTCCTCAAACACATCCAATCAAAATTTTTGATATATCCATTTTGTTCAACGTAGTCCAAAGTTCTGAAACTTAGGTCTTTTAGGAAAATAACCCCATCAGAGCCATAGTGCAAGGGTTGTAAGTTATGTCCTGGGGGTATATAAGGTTTGTATAGAAAGTTGTTGTAGAAATTTCAAAAAAGGGCTCATTTCATTGAAAATTTAAATTTCGCTTTTTTAATAGTCTAAAGTTAGTGGAGAGTAATTAACCCCCCTCCCACGCCCACCATTTCCCCAAACACATTCAATCAAAGTTTAGATATAGCCATTTTGTTCAACATAACTCAAAGTTCTGGAAATTATGTATTTAAGGATAAAAAAAACCAGAGCCCCAAAGGCAAAGGTTGTAAGTTGTGCCCTGGGTTATGTAAGGTTTTTTATAGATAGAGTTGTCATAAAAACTTCGAAAGGGGCTCATTCAATTGGAAATTGAGAGGGCTGGTGCCCTTTTTAGTAGTTGAAAGGGATTGGAGGGTAACTAGCCCCCCTCTCACGCCCATCATTTCCCCAAACATACCAATCAAAATTTTCATATAGCCATTTTGTTCAACGTTGCAGAAAGTTCTGAAAATTAGGTCTTTGAGGGTAACCCCCCCAGTCATCAGGGCAAGGGTTGTAAGTTATGCCCTGGGGGCATATTAGGTTTTTATTGAAAGTGTTGTCGTAGAAATTTGAAAAGGGCTCATTTGATTGGAAATTGAAAGGACTAGTGCCTTTTTTAAGTGATTAGAGGCAATCAACGCCCCTCTCACTCCCACCATTTTCCAAGACATAGCCAATAAAAATTTTGAGATAGCCATTTTGTTTTACATAGTTGAAATTTCTGGAAATTATGTCTTAGTGGATGACAACCACCCTCACAACCCTTAGGGTAAGGGTTGTAATATATGCCACTGGGGGCATATAAGGTGTTTATAGAAATTCTTGTCGTAGAAACTCAAAAAGGACTCATTCTATTGGAAATCGAAAGGTCTAGTGCCCTTTTTAATAGTCGAAAGTGATTGGACGGCTTGACATGTTTATAGTAAAGATCGATGCAGGCATAATGTATTATTTTGTTGTTGTTGGTATTGTTTAGACCAGGGCACTTTGTATCAAAGGATTTGTCTTAGAAACTTCGAAAATGGCTCATTTGATTGAAAATAGAAAGGGCTGATGCTTTTTTTATAGTCGAAAGTGATTGGAGGGAAACTCATCCCCCTCCCACGCCCACCCTCCCACTTGCCTTTATGTTTAAAAACTAAATGTTGCCATAAGATTAAATCAAAATGCACTATGTTAATGCTAATTCCCAATAAGACATCTCAGCAGCATCCCAAGAACGATTGAGGGTATTATGTTCAAACTTTCGGGGCTACCTCTGCTCTTAAAATTTAACCAAATCAAAATAGCGTAAGTGTATCCAAGCTATCAAAGAAAGTAAACAGATTTTTTTGCGAATGGCATCAAGTTTTCCATTTCAGGTCAACTAGAGGAGGCATGAAACTAAAATAAACACTACTATTTGTGTCCATATTTTTAAAAGGGTGTATGTTGTTAAAAATTGCTGAAAATTTTTCTCCAGCATATAAATGACAGGCCAAACTATAAATTCTTAAAAAAATGAAAAGATTAAAAGTATTATTTTCTTTTTACTGAAAAGATTATGTCAATATAAAACGAAGAGAAATTAATGAAAAAATATTTCTCCACAAAATAAGTTTTTCAAAGAAAAGTAAAGAACTCCATTAAACAAAAAATGAACAAAAATAAAGTCAAATAATCTACCAAGCGTGAAAACTACCACAAATCAGCATCGATATATAAATGAAACTCAAAACGAACAGAAATTACAATAAATAATCGAGTCAAACTCAAAACGAGCAGAAATTGACATAAGTTGGGCTCAAGACCCATATGGCTTCCCAAGGCCACAACATAATTTGTATTTTACTAAAAAAATACAAATGAATTTGCATTGTCAGTTTAATATACATATGCTTATATTTAGTAATCAAAATGTTAATATTATTTGATTTATTAAAGTTATAAGAGAATATTTTTTTTATTTTTTTCAGTAAAGTACAAATTATGTTCTGGCCTTTGGAAGGCATAGAAGTTTTGAGCCAAAACTTATTTTGATGAACAATTTTTTTTAATTAATCAAGTAAAATGGGCATTTCGTTATTACAGCCGTTCGGACCTGTCGCACCTACTTTAGTAACAAATGACATTCCAGCGTTCCTACTTGATCCCTGGAAATCAAGAGGAATTAGAGATAAATTTCTACACGTCCCCTCCCCTAAACATTTATATTTACCACTTAATTTGCATGTCTGAAAAAGTACCTGCGTCTATACATTGGTTAAAAAAGTATTTCACAATTAACGACCATGCACTTGGAAATAATAGTATTTTCGGTCCATACGATTTGAAAATAATGATGGTCACCCCGTAGTGATGAATGCAGACCGATACATCAGATTGTATCGGTAAAGAACTTTCAACTACGTTAAACAAAATGCCTATCTCAACATTTTGATTGGATGTGTTTGGGAAAATAGTGGTAGTGAGAGGGGCGCTAGTAGCTCTCCAATCGCTTTCAACTATTAAAAAAGGCAGTAGCCCTTTCAATTTCCAGTCAAATGAGCCCCTTTGAAGTTTCTCCAATAACGCTTTCAATAAAAACCTTATATGCCCCCAGGGCATAACTTACAACCCTTGCCCTGAGGGATGGGGGGGATTTTCATCCTCAAAAACCTAATTTCCAGAACTTTCTGCAACGTTGAACAAAATGGCTATCTGAAAATTTTGATTGGATATGTTTGGAGGAATGGTTGGGCGTGAGGGGGGGGGGTTAGATGCCCTTCAATCACTTTTGACTAATAAAAATAGACTGTCCCTCTCAATTTCCAATTGAATGAGCCCCTTTTGAAGTTTTTACGACAAATCTATCTATAAGAAACATATATATCCCCAAGGCATAACTTACAACCTTAACCCTGGGGACTCTGGGGGGTTTGTTATCCTTAAATACATAATTTCCAGAACTTTCAACTACGTTGAACAAAATGGCTTTCTCTAAACTTTGATTGAATATTTTTTGGGAAATGGTGGGCATGATAGGGGGGTTAATTACTCTCCACTCACTTTCGACAATTAAAAAGGGCAATTTCAATTTCCAATGAAATGAGCCTCTTTTGAAATTTCTACAACAACTTTCTATATAAACCTTATATGCCCCCCTGGGCATAACATACAACCCCTGCACTGAGGACTCTTAGGGGGTTATCATTCTAAAAGAACCAGTTTTCAGATCTTGCTACTACGTTGAACAAAATGGGTATCTCAAGATTTTGCTTGGATGTGTTTGGGAAAATGACGGGTGTGAGAGGGGGTTAGTTGCCCTTCAATCACTTTTGACTATTAAAAAAGGCACTAGCCTTTTGAATTTCCAATCAAATGAGTGCTTTTTGAAGTTTCTACAACATTGCTTTCAATCAAAACCTTATATGCCCCCAAGGCAAAACTTACAACCCTTACCCTTAGGGCTTTGGGGGAGTGTCCTCCTCAAATACATAAGTTATATCTTTTAATCCACTACGCTGACCAAAATGGCTATCTCAAAATTTTGATTGGATGTGTTTCGGGAAATGGTGGGCGTGGAAGGGGTGTTATTTGCATTCCATTCACTTTTGACTATTAAAAAGGGCATAAGCCACTCCGATTTCCAATTGAATGAGCCCTTTTCAAAGTTTCTACAACAACTTCTTCGATACGGAAAGCCCTGGTCTAAAGGAAAAAATAATAATAATACATTGTGCCGAAATCGTTCTTATATGCCCCCAGGGCATAACTTAAAACTCTTGCCCTGGGGGTTGTGGGGGAGTGACCCCCTCAAAAACATATTTTCTATCTGTAAATCAACTACGCTGAACAAAATGGCCATTTCAAAATTTTGATTGGATGTGTTTGGGGGAATGATGGGCTTGGCGGGGGGGCTTGTTGCCCTTCAATGACTTTCGGTTATTAAAAAGGGAACTTACCACTCCAATTTCTAATTGAATGAGCCCTTTTCGAAGTTTCTGTGACAACTCTTTCGATACGAAGTGCCCTGGTCTAAGACCAAGAAAAAAGAACACATTGTGCCAACATCGTTCTTTACTTAGGCAGCGCTATTGCGCTGCCTATGATCTTGCAAACCGTAACACCACGCACTGTTTACTTAATGATATTATCTATCGAAGCCACGCTTAAATATTTATTTACGTAAGCGCAATTTCAACTTACCATAAGGCTGAGATAAAACAGCGGCCCAGATTATTCAAAAAGAGTGCGGCCGGGCAAGCTGCCAGGGTACAGTTAGGCAGTGAGGTGCGGTCGAGATCTCTGGTGATCACGAACGTCATTTTCTATTTGCATAAAGTATTTTGGAGGGAGTGGTGGCGGGACGAGAAGCTTTCCTCAGCAGTAGAGATGGGGGTACCAGCCCCACGGGGCCCTACTGCTGCCACCTACAACTTTTTTTTTACATAGTTTATGGATGGTTATGTGTGTTGGTCGATTTATGTCTGTTTTCATGGATGGTTGTGTGTGTTGATTATTTGACGTTTTTATGGATTCTGTCAGTGAGGATGAAAAAACAGGAACTTTGTCACTTTCATGGACTATAGAGTCATTAGGGAGAACACAGGGTTCATGGGGTCTATGTTCTTATTGTTGTTTTCGGCATACAATAGAGTCATAAGAGGGAACACGTGGTTAATGGGGTCAATGTTGTTAGTGTTGTTCAATGCAGATGTTATGAGTTTCCGGGAGATCGCCTGTTTCCAATATTTGTTGTTCAATGCAGATGATATGAGTTTCCGGGAGATCGCGTGTTTCCAATATTTGTTGTTCAATGCAAATGTTATGAGTTTCCGGGGTACACCTGTGCTGTCAGTCATTAATCAAATTGTTTCCAGGGAATGTCGGACAGATAACGTAAAGTTAATTAATGTCTTTGGATTTCGAACAGAAATGTTTCCGAGAAACAGTTAGATCACATATGATGTCATGATTGTTTGAATTGTCTCCGGCGCGAAGTTTATTAATGTCTTGAGTTCTTCCAGAAGAATCGTTTCCGAGCAAATGTTTTGATCTTAGCGCGCGAAAAGGTTTCCAAATAATTGAAATAAGCTAGCGCAGGGATGCCAAACAAAAGGAACATGCTGAAATTCCCTTTGGGGATAATTTTGGCGAAACCGTTTTAGCTATTTTATGGATCTATTTCGACGAAACAGTTAGAGGCATTTTAAAAGATGATTTTTGAAGAGATTTTAGAAGAGGTTTTGAGTGTGGTCGTTATAATACACAAGTTCCATTTGAACAGTGTTGTGAGGTCTACTACCACAACCCCAAAGGGCTCCGATCCCCCTACCCCAACCCCAAGGGGTTCCGATCCTCCTACCCCAACCCCAAAGGGTTCCAATCCCCTTAACTCAACCCCGAAGGAAGCCCCCGATTCTCAAGGGTCCCCCAAGCTCCCAAAGGGCCCCTACACCCCCAAAGGCTCTCCCCGGGCCCCCAAAGGCCCTCCCTCGGCCCCCAAAGGCCCACCGGGCTTCCAAAGGACCATTCGAGCCTCAAGGGTCCCCCAGACCCTCCAAAGGCCCTCCCCCAGTCCCCAAAGGTCCCCCGGACCCCCAAAGGCCCTCCCCGATCCTCAAAGGCCCTCCCAGGCACCCAAAAGGCCCCCCGAACCACCAAAAACTTTCCCCCGTTTCCCAAAGGGCCACCCGGCTCCCAAAGGGCCTCCGGACCCCCAAAGACCCCGGAGCCCCACATTATAATACTTTTTTAAGGCTTTATTATATCTTTTCAGAACAAATTATTATTTTAGGGAATTATTTCGGCGAAACAGTTAGAGACATTTTAAAATATGATATATGAAGAGATTTTAGAAGAGGATTTGAGGGTCAAACTTCGTGGTCGTTATAATACACAAGTTCCATTTGAACAGTAATGTGAGGTCCTTTACCACAACCCCAAAGGGCTCCGATCCCCATACCCCAACCCCAAAAGGTTCCGATCCCCCTACCCCAACCCCAAAGGGTTCCAATCCCTTTACCTCAACCCCAAAGGAAGCCGCCGGTCCTCAAGGTGCCCCCCCCAGCTCCCAAAGAATCCCCAGACCCCATAGACTCCCCGGGCTCCCAAAGGCCCTTCCCCTGTCCCCAAAGGTACACCGGGTTCCCAAAGGACCAATTGGCGCTCAAGGGCCCCCCAGACCCCAAAAGGCCCTACCCGAGCCCCCAAAGGCCCACCCCGGTCCTCAAGGGCCCCCCCAGACCCCCAAAGGCTCTTCCTGGGCCCCCAAAGGTCCTCCCCTGGTCCCCAAAGGTCCACTGGGCTCCCAAAAGACCACCCAATCCTCAAGGGCCCCGGATCCCCAAATGCCTTCCCTGGGCCCCAAAGACCCCCCCGGTCCCCAAAGGTCCCCCGGGCTCCCAAAAGACCACCCAATCCCAAAGGGCTCCCGGATCCCCAAAGACTCCTGAGCCCTCCATTATAAAACTTTTTTAAGGCTTTATTATATCTTTTCTGAACAAGTTCCTTTCATAATGTCATTCCTAAACCAATTTTCCAACCTCAAAGAGTCACCTCCCCATTTCCTAAATACTTTCTTGAATTTTTTAACATGGTATTTTTTTTAACTTTTTTACGTATCTTAAAATGACATGAACACAAAAAAAACTCACACACACACGCACAAAAACTTACACACACACACACACACACACAAAACTTACACACACACACACGAAAACTTACACACACACGCCAAAACTTACATACACAAAAACTTTCATACACAAAAACTTACACACACACACAAACTTACACACACACACACAAACTTAAACACACACAGACACAAACACAAAAAACTTGCACACACAAAAAATTACACACACACACACACACACAAACTTACACCCACACACAAAAGCTTAGACACACAAAAACTTACACACACACACAAAAACTTACACCCACACGCAAAAACTAACAAGCACACAAAAACTAACAGGCACACAAAAACAAACACACACACAAAAACATACACACACGCACAAAAACTTACACACACACACAAAAACTTACACACACGAAAACTTACACAAACACACGAAAACTTACACACACACGCCAAAATTTACACACACACAAAAAATTACACACACACACACACACACACACACAAAAACTTACACATGCACACGAAAACTTACATGCACACAAAAACTTACAAGCACACAAAAACTTACACACACACACAATTAGACAAAAAAAATACGATATTTATGCACAGTTATGTCTAAGCAATAAATATCTTAAGCCTCAACCGTTTGTATTCTTTAGAATATTCCATCGCCATGAAAATTATACTTTAAGATTCAACATGTCAGGGAACAAACTTTCAGGCTCAGCATGTAAGAGAACCCTAAATGCTTATCCCAAAAAAGAGGTAAGTTAACCCTAAACGCTCAAAGAATTTCTCTGAATATACACTTTCAGGTTTATTATGTAAGAGAACCCTAAATGCGAATCCCAAAAAAGGTAAGTTAACCCTAAACGCTTAAAGAATTTCGTCACAAAAGCGTACACACACACAAAAACTTACACACACACGCCAAAACTTACACACACAAAAACGTACACACACACACACACACAAAACTTACACACACACACACGAAAACTTACACACACGCCAAAACTTACATACACAAAAACTTTCATACACAAAAACTTACACACACACACAAATTTACACACACACACACAAACTTACACACACACACACAAACACACACAAAAAACTTACACACACAAAAACTTACACACGCACACACACACTCACACACACACAAACTTACACCCACACTCAAAACCTTAGAAACAAAAAAAATTAAACACACACACACAAAAACTAAGAAACACAAGCAAAAAATAAAAATCAAAAACAAAAAAAAATGCACACACAAACATACACAAAAACACACACTAACACACACGCACAAAAAAATACACACACACACAAAAACTTACACACACGAAAACTTACACAAACACACGAAAACTTACACACACACGCCAAAATTTACACACACACAAAAAATTACACAAACACACACACACACACACACACAAAAACTTACACATGCACACGATTTATTACATGCACACAAAAACTTACATGCATACAAAAACTTACACACACACACAATTAGACAAAAAAAATACGATATTTATGCACAGTTATGTCTAAGCAATAAATATCTTAAGCCTCAACCGTTTTTATTCTTTAGAATATTCCATCGCCATGAAAATTATACTTTCAGATTCAACATGTCAGGGAACAAACTTTCAGGCTCAGCATGTAAGAGAACCCTAAATGCTTATCCCAAAAAAGAGGTAAGTTAACCCTAAACGCTCAAAGAATTTCTCTGAAATTACACTTTCAGGTTTATTATGTAAGAGAACCCTAAATGCGAATCCCAAAAAAGGTAAGTTAACCCTAAACGCTTAAAGAATTTCGTCACAAAAGCTTACACACACACAAAAAATTACACACACAATAAAAAAATTACACACACAAAAACGTACACACACACACACACACAAACTTACACACACACACACACAAAAACTAAAAACAACACACACAAGATTAGACAAAAAAAAAATTACACATACAAAAACATTATTACACCCAAATGAAAACAATAATATGCACAAAATAACAAACATTCACAGACAAAATTACACACACACAAAAAAACTTACACTCACACACAAAAACTAACACTAACACGAAAAAACTTACAAACACGCACACACACAAACAAAACTTACACACACGCACAAAAACTTACACACACACAAAAACTTACACACACACACACACACACACACGAAAACTTACACACACACACGAAAACTTACTCACACACACTCAAAAACTTACACACACACAAAAACTTACACACTTACACACACACACAAAAACTTACACATGCATACGAAAACTTACATGCACACAAAAACTTACATGCACACAAAAACTTACACACACACAATTAGACAAAAAATTACGATATTTATGCAGAGTTATGTCTAAGCAATAAATATCTTAAGGCTCAACCGTTTTTATTCTTTAGAATAGTCCATCGCCATGAAAATTATGCTTTCAGATTCAACATGTCAGGGAACAAACTTTCAGGTTCAGCATGTAAGAGAACCCTAAATACTCATCCCAAAAAAGGTAAGCTAACCCTAAACGCTCAAAGAATTTCTCTGAAATTACACTTTCAGGTTCAACATGTAAGAGAACCCTAAATGCTCATCCCAAAAAAGGTAAGTTAACCCTAAACGCTTAAAGAATTTCGTCACAAAACTTGCACACACACACACGAAAACTTACACACACACGCCAAAACTTACACACACAAAAATTTACACACGCACAAACACAAACTAACACACACACACAAACAACTTACACCCACACACAAAAGCTTACACACGCAAAAACTTACACACACACAAAAACTTACACTCACAGGCAAACACTTACATGCACACAAAAACTTACACACACACGCCAAAACTTACACACACAAAAACGTACACACACACACACACACACACAAACTTACACACTCACACACACACAAAAACTTACACCCACACACAAAAGCTTACACACACAAAAACTTACACACACACACAAAAACTTACACCCACACGCAAAAACTTACATGCACACAAAAACTACATGCACACAAAAACTTACACACACACGCCAAAACTCACACATACGCAAAAAAACAAACACACACAAACAAAAACAAAAACAAACACACACACACACACACAAACTTACACACACGCACAAAAACTTACACACACACAAAAACTTACACACACACACACACACACGAAAACTTACACACACACACACGAAAACTTACACACACACACGCCAAAACTTACACACACACACAAAAACACACACACACACACACACACAAAAACTTACACATGCATACGAAAACTTACATGCACACAAAAACTTACATGCACACAAAAACTTACACACACACAATTAGACAAAAAATTACGATATTTATGCAGAGTTATGTCTAAGCAATAAATATCTTAAGGCTCAACCGTTTTTATTCTTTAGAATAGTCCATCGCCATGAAAATTATGCTTTCAGATTCAACATGTCAGGGAACAAACTTTCAGGTTCAGCATGTAAGAGAACCCTAAATACTCATCCCAAAAAAGGTAAGCTAACCCTAAACGCTCAAAGAATTTCTCTGAAATTACACTTTCAGGTTCAGCATGTAAGAGTAAGAGAACCCTAAATGCTCATCCCAAAAAAAGGTAAGTTAACCCTAAACGCTTAAAGAATTTCGTCACAAAACTTGCACACACACACACGAAAACTTACACACACACGCCAAAACTTACACACACAAAAACTCACACACGCACACACACAAACTAACACACACACACAAAAAACTTACACCCACACACAAAAGCTTACACACGCAAAAACTTACACACACACAAAAACTTACACTCACAGGCAAAAACTTACATGCACACAAAAACTTACATGCACACAAAAACTTAAAAACACACACACAAAAACTTACACACACACACAAAAACTTACACACACACACACACAAAAACTTACACACACACACCAAAACTTACACACACAAAAACTTACACACACACGAAAACTTACACACACACACACTAAAACTTACACACACACTCCAAAACTTACACACACAAAAACTTACACACACACAAACACAAACTAACACACACACACAAACAACTTACACCCACACACAAAAGCTTACACACGCAAAAACTTACACACACACAAAAACTTACACTCACAGGCAAACACTTACATGCACACAAAACTTACATGCACACAAAAACTTACACACACACACACACAAAAACTTACACACACACACAAAACTTACACACACACACACACACAAAAACTTACACACACGCACACAAACTTACACACACAAAAACTTACACACACACGAAAACTTACACACACACACACGAAAACTTACACACACACGCACACACACTTACACACACACACACACACACACACACACACACACACACACACACACACACACACACACACACACACACACACACACACACACACACACACACACACACACACACACACACACACACACACACACACACACACACACACACACACACACACACACACACACACACACACACACACACACACACACACACACACACACACACACACACACACACACACACACACACACACACACACACACACACACACACACACACACACACACACACACACACACACACACACACACACACACACACACACACACACACACACACACACACACACACACACACACACACACACACACACACACACACACACACACACACACACACACACACACACACACACACACACACACACACACACACACACACACACACACACACACACACACACACACACACACACACACACACACACACACACACACACACACACACACACACACACACACACACACACACACACACACACACACACACACACACACACACACACACACACACACACACACACACACACACACACACACACACACACACACACACACACACACACACACACACACACACACACACACACACACACACACACACACACACACACACACACACACACACACACACACACACACACACACACACACACACACACACACACACACACACACACACACACACACACACACACACACACACACACACACACACACACACACACACACACACACACACACACACACACACACACACACACACACACACACACACACACACACACACACACACACACACACACACACACACACACACACACACACACACACACACACACACACACACACACACACACACACACACACACACACACACACACACACACACACACACACACACACACACACACACACACACACACACACACACACACACACACACACACACACACACACACACACACACACACACACACACACACACACACACACACACACACACACACACACACACACACACACACACACACACACACACACACACACACACACACACACACACACACACACACACACACACACACACACACACACACACACACACACACACACACACACACACACACACACACACACACACACACACACACACACACACACACACACACACACACACACACACACACACACACACACACACACACACACACACACACACACACACACACACACACACACACACACACACACACACACACACACACACACACACACACACACACACACACACACACACACACACACACACACACACACACACACACACACACACACACACACACACACACACACACACACACACACACACACACACACACACACACACACACACACACACACACACACACACACACACCACTCACAAAAACTTACACCCACAAACAAAAGCTTACACACACAAAAACTTACACACACACACGCCAAAACTAACACACACAAAAACTAACACACACACACAAAAACTTACACACACACACACACACGAAAACTTACACACACACATGAAAACTTACTCACACACATGCAAAAACTTACACACACACACAAAAACTTACACACACACACACACACAAAAACTTACAAATGCACACGAAAACTTACATGCACACAAAAACTTACATGCACACAAAACTTCCACAGACAATTAGACAAAAAATTACGATGTTTATGCACAGTTATGTTTAAGAAATAAATGACTTAAGCCTCAACCATTTTTATTCTTTAGAATAGTCCATCGACATGAAAATTATACTTTCAGATTCAACATGTCAGGGAACAAACTCTCAGGCTCAGCATGTAAGAGAACCCTAAATGCTCATCCCAAAAAAGAGCTAAGTTAACCCTAAACGCTCAAAGAATTTCTCTTAAATTACACTTTCAGGCTCCGTATGTAAGAGAACCCTAAATGCTCATCACAAAAAAATGTAAGTTAACACTAAAATATTAAATAATTTCGTCACAAAATATTACACACACACAAAAAATTACACACTCACTCCCAAAATTTCACACACAAAAACTTACACACACACACACACACACACAAACTTACACACACACACACAAAAACTTATACATGCACAGAAAAGCTGACACACACAAAAACATACACACACACACAAATACTTACACCCACACGCAAAAACTTACATTCACACAAAAACTTACATGCACACAAAAACTTAAACACACACACAAAAACTTACACACACACACACACACACACACAAAAACTTACACACACGCACAAAAACTTACACACACACACACAAAAACTTACACACACAAGAAAACTTACACACACACACACGAAATCTGACACACACATGCCAAAACAAAACCACACACACAAACTTACACACATACACACACACAAAAACTTACACATGCAAACTAAAACTTACATGCACAAAAAAACTTACATGCACACAAAAACTTACACAAACACACACACTTAGACAAAAAAAATTACAATATTTATGCACAGTTATGTCTAAGCAATAAATATCTTAAGCCTCAACCGTTTTATTCTTTAGAATAGTCCATCGCCCTGACAATTATACTTTCAGATTCAACATGTCAGGGAACAAACTTTCAGGTTCAGCATGTAAGAGAACCCTAAATACTCATCCCAAAAAAGGTAAGTTAACCCTAAACGCTCAAAGAATTTCTCTGAAATTACACTTTCAGGTTCAGCATGTAAGAGAACCCTAAATGCTCATCCCAAGAAAAAGGTAAGTTAACCCTAAACGCTTAAGTAATTTCGTAACAAAACTTACACACACACACACGAAAACTTACACACACACGCCAAAGCTTACACACACAAAAACTTACACACACACACAGACACAAACTTACACACACACAAAAAAACTTACACCCACACACAAAAGCTTACACACGCAAAAACTTACACACACACACAAATACTTCCACCCACACGCAAAAACTTACATGCACACAAAAACTTACATGCACACAAAAACTTACACACACACACAAAAACTTACACATACACACATTAAACCTAAGGAAATTTATGTATTTGGAATCAGCGTATAAAGCCAATCATTTTCATGTATCTATAATTACTAAAATTCTGTTTTTAGAGTTATGGTTACTTTCGGACAAGTTGCACTCTTACTTTCACCCTGTTTCCCAAAAACTGTTTAAAATTAAGGTTTTTTTTAGGTGTTTTCGTTTGTGCTTTATTGTTCGACTTGATAGGAATTCTGCAACAGGATGGTCGTTGAAATTTCTTAATAACTAAAGATTTTTTTAACAAAAAATGACTGAAAAGTTTTTTTGGGGGAGATGGATTGATTGGCAGAAGGATCTATTTGGAAAGTTATTTTGGAGGCAGAGTTAATAGCGAAAAACCCGCATGAATGAGTTGGTATCAAAAATATTAACAAGAAATGGCTGAAAAGAGTTTTGGAGGAGATGGGTTGATTGGCAGAAGGATTTATTAGCGAAGTTATAGCGGAGGGTAAGCTGCTAGTGAAAAATCCAAGCTAATTGGACTTAAATTATTTCAAGAGATACCCGTTAGCACTATAAAGAGAAATTTGAGTCTTTCAGAGAACTTTCAGGAATGGGTCTACAGGCTAATCAGTTCATGATAAAAAGGTGACCCCCCCACCTCCGGGCCACGGGGACCGAAAGCCTGATACGAGTGAGACCCTCACCACCAAGGTCAGGTTAGGTTAGATTAGGTTAGGCCACCTACCATTTCTAGGTTAACTTACATCAGGTTAAGTGGCGCGCCAAGTTTTGGCGTGTGTGTGTAAGTTTTCGTGTGTGTGTGTGCAAGTTTTGTTACGAAATTCCTTAAGCGTTTAGGGTTAACTTACCTTTTTTTGGGATGAGCATTTAGGGTTTTCTTACATGCTGAACCTGAAAGTGTAATTTCAGAGAAATTCTTTGAGCGTTTAGGGTTAACTTACCTTTTTTGGGATGAGTATTTAGGGTTCTCTTACATGCTGAACCTGAAAGTTTGTTCCCTGACATGTTGAATCTGAAAGTATAATTGTCATGGCGATGGACTATTCTAAAGAATAAAAACGGTTGAGGCTTAAGATATTTATTGCTTAGACATAATTGTGCATAAATATCGTAATTTTTTTGTCTAATTGTGTGTGTGTGTAAGTTTTTGTGTGCATGTAATTTTTTGTGTGCATGTAAGTTTTCTTGTGCATGTGTAATTTTTTTTGTGTGTGTGTGTATGTGTGTAAGTTTTTGTGTGTGTGTAAGTTTTGGCGTGTGTTTGTAAGTTTTCGTGTGTGTGTGTGTAATTTTTCGTGTGTGTGTAAGTTTTTGTGTGTGTGTAAGTTTTTGTGCGTGTGTGTAAGTTTTTTGTGTGTGTGTGTATTTGTGTAAGTGTTTGTGTGTGTGTGTGTGTAAGTTTTTGTGTGCATGTAAGTTTTTGTGTGCATGTAAGTTTTTGCGTGTGTGTGTAAGTTTTTGTGTGTGAGTGTCAGTTTTTGTGTATCTAAGCTTTTGTGTGTGGGTTTAAGTTTTGTGTGTGTGTGTAAGTTTGTGTGTGTGTGTGTGTGTGTGTGTACGTTTTTGTGTGTGAAAGTTTTTGAGTGTGTGTGTAATTTTTTGTGTGTGTGTAGGCTTTTGTGACGAAATTCTTTAAGCGTTTAGGGTTAACTTACCTTTTTTTGGGATGAGCATTTAGGGTTCTCTTACATGCTGAACCTGAAAGTGTAATTTCAGAGAAATTCTTTGAGCGTTTAGGGTTAACTTACCTCTTTTTTGGGATGAGCAATTAGGGTTCTCTTACATGCTGAGCCTGAAAGTTTGTTTCCTGACATGTTGAATCTGAAAGTATAATTTTCATGTCGATGGACTATTCTAAAGAATAAAAACGGTTGAGGCTTAAGACATTTATTGCTTAAACATAACTGTGCATAAACATCGTAATTTTTTGTCTAATTGTCTGTGTAAGTTTTTGTGTACATGTAAGTTTTTGTGTGCATGTAAGTTTTCGTGTGCATGTGTAAGTTTTTTTTGTGTGTGTGTGTGTTTGTGTGTGTGTGTGTGTAAGTTTTTGTGTTTGTGTAAGTTTTGGAGTGTGTGTAAGTTTTCGTGTGTGTGTGTAAGATTTAGTGTGTGTGTGTGTGTGTGTACGTTTTTGTGTGTGTAAGTTTTTGCGTGTGTGTGTGTGTGTAAGTTTTTTTGTGTGTGAGACTTTGTTTGTGTATGTAAGTTTTTGTGTGTGTGTGTGTATAAGTTTGTGTGTGTGTGTGTGTGTGTGTGTGTGTGTGTGTAAGTTTTTGTGTGTGTAAGTTTTTGAGTGTGTGTGTAAGTTTTTCTGTGTGTGTAAGCTTTTGTGACGAAATTCTTTAAGCGTTTAGGGTTAACTTACCTTTTTTTGGGATGAGTATTTAGGGTTCTCTTACATGCTGAACCTGAAAGTGTAATTTCAGAGAAATTCTTTGGGCGTTTAGGGTTAACTTACCTCTTTTTTGGGATGAGCAATTAGGGTTCTCTTACATGCTGAACCTAAAAGTTTGTTCCCTGATATATTGAATCTGAAAGTATAATTTTCATGTCGATGGACTATTCTAAAGAATAAAAAAGGTTGAGGCTTAAGATATTTATTGCTTAAACATAACTGTGCAAAAACATCGTAATTTTTTGTCTAATTGTGTGGGTAAGTTTTTGTGTGCATGTAAGTTTTTGTGTGCATGTAACTTTTCGTGTGCATGTGTAAGTTTTTTTGTGTGTGTGTGTGTGTGTGTGTGAATGTAAGTTTTTGTGTGTGTGTAAGTTTTGGAGTGTGTGTGTAAGTTTTTGTGTGTGTGTGTGTGTAAGTTTTCGTGTGTGTGTAAGTTTTGTGTGTGTGTGTGTGTGTGAATGTAAGTTTTTGTGTGTGTGTAAGTTTTGGAGTGTGTGTGTAAGTTTTAGCGTGTGTGTGTGTGTAAGTTTTCGTGTGTGTGTTAGTTTTTGTGTGTGTGTGTAAGTTTTTGTGCGTGTGTGTTAGTTTTTGTGTGTGTGTGTGTGTGTAAGTTTTTGTGTGTGTGTGTGTAAGTTTTTGTGTGTGAGTGTAAGTTTTTGTGTGAATTTAAGTTTTTGTGTGCATGTAAGTTTGTGGCGTGTGAGTGTAAGTTTTTGTGTGTGTGTGTAAGTTTTTGCGTGTGTAAGCTTTTGTGTGTGGGTGTAAGTTTTTTGTGTGTGTGTGTAAGTTTGTGTGTAAGTTTTTGTGTGTGTAAGTTTTGGCGTGTGTGTGTAAGTTTTCGTGTCTGTGTGTAAATTTTGTGACGAAATTCTTTAAGCGTTTAGGGTTAACTTACCTTTTTTTGGGATTAGCATTTAGGGTTCTCTTACATGTTGAACCTGAAAGTGTAATTTCAGAGAAATTCTTTGAGCGTTTAGGTTTAACTTACCTTTTTTGGGATGAGCATTTAGGGTTCTCTTGCATGCTGAACCTGAAAGTTTGTTCCCTGACATGTTGAATCTGAAACTATAATTTTCATGGCGATGGACTATTCTAAGGAATAAAAATGGTTGAGGCTTAAGATATTTATTGCTTATACATAACTGTGCATAAATATCGTAATTTTTTTTGTCTAATTGTGTGTGTGTGTAAGTTTTTGTGTGCATGTAAGTTTTTGTGTGCATGTAAGTTTTCGTATGCATGTGTAAGTTTTTGTGTGTGTGTGTGTGTGTGTGTGTGTGTGATTTTTTGTGTGTGTGTGTAAGTTTTGGCGTGTGTGTGTAAGTTTTCGTGTGTATGTGTGTGTAAGTTTTCGTGTGTGTGTGTGTGTAAGTTTTTGTGTGTGTGTGTAAGTTTTTGTGCGTGTGTGTAAGTTTTTGTGTGTTTGTGTGTGTGTAAGTTTTTTTGTGTGTGTGTAAGTTTTTGTGTGTGTGTGTGTTAGTTTTTGAATGTGTGTGTAAGTTTTTGTGTACATGTAAGTTTTTGTGTGCATGTAAGTTTTTGCGTGTGGGTGTAAGTTTTTGTGTGTGGGTGTATGTTTTTGTGTGTGTAATATTTTGGTTGTGTTTTTAAGTTTTTTTGTGTTTGTGTTTTTATGTTTGTGTGTGTGTGTGTGTGTACGTTTTTGTGTGTGTAAGTTTTGGCGTGTGTGTGTAAGTTTTTGTGTGTGTGTAAGCTTTTGTGACGAAATTCTTTAAGCGTTTAGGGTTAACTTACCTTTTTTGGGATTCGCATTTAGGGTTCTCTTACATGCTGAACCTGAAAGTGTAATTTCAGAGAAATTCTTTGAGCGTTTAGGGTTAACTTACCTCTTTTTTAGGATGAGCATTTAGGGTTCTCTTACATGCTGAGCCTGAAAGTTTGTTCCCTGACATGTTGAATCTGAAAGTATAATTTTCATGGCGATGGAATATTCTAAAGAATAAAAACGGTTGAGGCTTAAGATATTTATTGCTTAGACATAACTGTGCATAAATATCGTAATTTTTTTTGTCTAATTGTGTGTGTGTGTAAGTTTTTGTGTGCATGTAAGTTTTTGTGTGCATGTAAGTTTTCGTGTGCATGTGTAATTTTTTGTGTGTGTGTGTGTGTGTGTGTGTATGTGTAATTTTTTGTGTGTGTGTCAGTTTTGGCGTGTCAGTGTAAGTTTTCGTGTGTGTGTGTAAGTTTTCGTGTGTGTGTAAGTTTTTGTGTGTGTGTGTAAGTTTTTGTGCGTGTGTGTAAGTTTGTGTGTGTGTGTAAGTTTTTGTGTGCATGTAAGTTTTTGTGTGCATGTAAGTTTTTGCTATTGGGTGTAAGTTTTTGTGTGTGTCTGTAAGTTTTTGTGTGTCTTAGCTTTTGTGTGTGGGTGTAAGTTTGTGTGTGTGTGTGTGTGTGTGTGTGTGTAAGTTTTATTGTGTGAAAGTTTTGTGTGTGTGTGTGTGTGTGTAAGTTTTTGTGTGTGCGTAAGTTTGTATGTGTGTGTGTGTAAGTTTTTGTGTATGTAAGTTTTGGCGTGTGTGTGTAAGTTTTCGTGTGTGTGTGTGTAAGTTTTGTGTGTGTGTGTGTGTGTGTGTGTGTGTGTAATTTTTTGTGCGTGTGTGTGTGAGTTTTTTTTGTTTTCATGTCATTTTAAGATACGTAAAAAAGTTAAAAAAAATACCATGTTAAAAAATTCAAGAAAGTATTTACGAAATGGGGAGGTGACTCTTTGAGGTTGGAAAATGGGTTTAGGAATTACATTATGAAAGGAACTTGTTCAGAAAAGATATAATAAAGCCTTAAAAAAGTATTATAATGGGGGGCTCAGGAGTCTTTGGGGATCCGGGAGCCCTTTGGGATTGGGTGGTGTTTTGGGAGCCCAGGGGACCTTTGGGGACCGGGGGGGGCCTTTGGGGCCCAGGGACGGCGGGTGGGGATCCGGGGCCCTTGAGGATTGGGTGGTCTTTTGGGAGCCCAGTGGACCTTTGGGGACCAGGGGTAGGACCTTTGGGGGGCCCGGGGTGAGCCTTTGGGGGTCTGGGGAGGCCCTTGAGGACCGGGGTGGGTCTTTGGGGGCTCGGGTAGGGCCTTTTGGGCTCTGGGGGGCCCTTGAGCGCCAATCGGCCCTTTGGGAGCCCGGTGTACCTTTGGGGACAGGGGAAGGGCCTTTGGAAGCCCTGGGAGTCTTTGGGGTCTGGGGGTTCATTGGGAGCTTGGGGGGGGGGTCCTTGAGGACCGGGGGCTTCCTTCGGGGTTGAGGTAGGGGGATTGGAACCCTTTGGGGTTGGAGTAGGGGGATCGGAACCCTTTGGGGTTGGGGTATGGGGATCGGAGCCCTTTGGGGTTGTGGTAGAGGACCTCACAACACTATTCAAATGGAACTTGTGTATTATAACGACCACGGAGTTTGACCCTCAAATCCTCTTCTGAAATCTCTTCAGAGATTTGGGAGCCCGGTGGACCTTTGGCGGCCGGGGGAGAGCCTTTGGGGGCCCGGGGAGAGCTTTTGGGGGTGTTGGGGCCCTTTAGCAGCTTGGGGGAACCCTTGATGATCGGGGGCTTCCTTCGGGGTTGAGGTAGGGGAATTGGAACCCTTTGGGGTTAGGGTAGGAGGATCGGAACCCTTTGGGGTTGGGGTAGGGGGATCGGAGCCCTTTGGGGTTGTGGTAGTAGACCTTACAATACTGTTCAAATGGAACTTGTGTATTATAACGACCACACTCAAAACCTCTTCTAAAATCTCTTCAAAAATCATCTTTTAAAATGCCTCTAACTGTTTCGTCAAAATAGTTCCATAAAATAGCTAAAACGGTTTCGCCAAAATTATCCCCGAAGGGAATTTCAGCATGTTCCTTTTGTTTGGCATCCCTGCGCTGGCTTATTTCAATTATTTGGAAACCTTTTCGCGCGCTAAGATCAAAACATTTGCTCGGTAACGATTCTTCTGGAAGAACTCCAGACATTAATAAATTTCGCGCCGGAGACAATTCAAACAATCATGACATCATGTGTGATCTAACTGTTTCTCGGAAACATTTCTGTTCGAAATCCAAAGACATTAATTAACTTTACGTTATCTGTCAGACATTCCCTGGAAACAATTTGATTAATGACTGACAGTACAGGTGTTCCCCGGAACCTCATAACATTTGCATTGAACAACAGATATTGGAAACACGCAATCTCCTGGAAACTCTTATCATTTGCATTGAACAACAAATATTGGAAACACGCGATCTCCCGGAAACTCATAACATCTGCATTGAACAACACCAACAACATTGACCCCAGTAACCACGTGTTCTCTCTCATGATTCGATCGCATGCCCAAAACAACAACAAGAACATTGACCCCATTAACCACGTGTTCTCCCTAATGACTCTATAGTCCATGAAAGTGACAAAGTTCCTGTTTTTCCATTCTCACTGACAAAATCCATAAAACCATCAAATAATCAACACACATAACCATCAATAAAAACAGACATAAATCGACCAACACAGATAACCATCCATAAAAACAGACATAAATGTGACAAACTTCCTGTTTTTTCATTCTCACTGACAAAATCCATAAAACCATCAATAAATCGACCAACACACATAACCATCCATAAACTATGTAAAAAAAAAGTTATAGGTGGCAGTAGTAGGGCCCCGTGGGGCTGGTACCCCCATCTCTACTCTCAGCTACAACCAACACACAGAATGGCTCTGAAAACATATTAATGTGTTTCTCATCAAGGGATTGGTGAACCAAAATCAAAACCGACAAATAATATTTTGCCTTATTTTCACCGCTCTTTGTGCTATGATTTTAGACAATTTGACATCTGATTGCGTTGCTTTTTAACAATTTGGATCTGAAATTCATGGGATTGATTTCCGTAATAAATATGCAACACATGTTTTGACTATGGAAACTAGCTTAGCAGTTAAACACAATTCTTGTTCCTAAAAAGAATTGTTCAACTTAAATAATGTCCTCTTCCTAAGTAAAATCGTGTTATAAACCTCGTTTAACCACTGGTGATGATGAGAGACCGAAGGATATAATTCAAATTAAGCCCCTGGTCTCTCGTGAACCAAATACTCTTATTATTGAAAGTGGTTGGTGGGCTTTAATTTTTCAATTTTTTTTTCGGGATGACTAGTCCACAATATAGGATCTAGAATTTAATTGAAGCTTAGGTTACATATAAATTTATCAAATTTATCAATGTTTCCTTCGTAAACAAACCAGCAGGAGGGGGTGGGCAAGTATACCGTACTATGACATAATTATGACACCCTTCCAAAAAAAAAGTTTATTTTGATGCATTACCAATTACACCATTTCTTCCTCAAGAATTTTGAGCATGAATTTTTTTGATATGGATTACTCAATCAATAAGTTAATGTATCCAATTTTAAAGAAAGTGTGTTTAAGAGGACTAAAATTTTCTTTTTTTTGGGGCGGGGGGGGGGGGGTGGGTGGGTGGGAGGGTATTGAAGAACTACGTATCTGCTATCTATGTGCCTAGGTATCTACGTATCTGCTTTTTCTAGTTACGTTCTTGGTTATCTTTAACTATATTCTTAACATTCTAACCCTATCCTAATTAGACACATCACAAGTAAAGCTCTTTTACTCTTTTTATAAATGCTTTATTTAGATACTTTTTTACCAATGCCATATTAATTTTTTTTGGAAGGGGGTCAATTCAACAATTTTGCAGGGGGTTCAAATCTGGTAACTACCTCCCCCCCCACCGGATGGAACCTTGTCAGACACACCTTTTATTTAAATTACGGGTGCACCCATTATTTCTGCAATGGGTTACCTAACCGGGAAGGCGAATTTTAAAGAAAGCATGTTTCAGGGGACTAGTAATTCTGCGTTGGGTTTACAAAAAACCAACTTGAACAACAGTTTGGAAGGTAAAAGAGGCTGGAGCCTATTCATTTTCCACGGCCCAGATTCGAAAACCTTAAATTCCAATGACTCCGACTCCAAGGCATTTATTCCTAACAGCTGACTCATTTACGCCGTAGACACAGTATATAAATAATAGACAGTAGGATAACGAATCAGTAATATTTGGCTACTAGTGTCTTGGTGCGTATAAAAGTTCCGTCCAAATACTTGTACATCCTTGTCCATTAGACCGCTGATGGCATTGAAAACCCCGGAACACGTATTTTCGCAGAAACTTTCTCAAAATATCTTTGAAACCAACTCAAGACTTCAAAACCTGCTTGTACTTTCTAAAAACATCTAATAATAATATTGCACTACTAATTACCGATTTTTATACATGTATTGGAGTAAATTAAATTTAAAACTAGATTCTTTAAAGTTTAGTGATACAGGGGGAAGCCTAATGTTTATACGTTCTCTGGAGCACTAGCATCTCGGCCCGGCTTAGTATAATGGTTGAGATATGGAATGATTCTACTGTCTATTATTTGTATAGCCGTAAATTATGACCAACTACGACTACATAGTCCTGCTTTTCTGGACTTGGTCGATTTGTGTCAGAAAAGATAATTATAAACAATCACTGCTTGGGATAGACAGTCATGACGTAGATCAGACCCTAGTTCTACTATAACATCAAGCCCTCCACATAGTCTCAAGGTAGACCACCACTGACCTTCTCCCCCTCTCTCTATGTTCAACTCTTAATATTGGTGGAGGAGGAACTATCTCTCGATTTGATTCTTCTTCAGTATCTTTGGCGTCCAAATATTCCTCTAAAGCTGAAATCCTTGGTAATAACTCACTTGCCTCTTCTAACAACCAGCGTTTCTATAACAAAAACTTGTATGATAAACGTTCTATCTAATATTGTTCATTCATTGACGCACTTAAGAACTTTTTTTTCCGTTAGTTTCTTTAAGCTTAGTGTAAGATAAGACAAAGAGAAGTGACAGAATAGACGGAAAATAAATAGTTTGGGCTATATATTTGGAAATTAGGGGGGGGGGGGTTAAACTCTGTGTATAGTTTAAAGTTAGAAAACAATTATTACTACATAATATGCAAAATAATTATATCTAACACATTAGGTATGCAGACCCGCTATGCTTTACCCCCAGCCCCTAATGTACAAATTTGTAGCTCTGCAGTAGAATTCTCTGATACGCTGAATATGATGGTGTGATTTTTGTGCTCTGGAATGCTCCGGAGAACGTATAAACATTAGGCTTCCCTCTGTATCACTAAACTTTAAAGAATCTAGTTTTAAATTAATTTACTCCAGTACTTCTATAAACGCCTCGCTCTGTACGCTAAAGTCTGACTTTCTCACAACTCTATTTAATTAAACAATACAAAACTTTAGCATAAAGAGCGAGGCGTTGAGGAGGGGACAGCCCCTTTCATATACGAGATAATTTCTGTTCGTTTTAAGTTTTAACGTCATTTCCCATTTTCAGTTAAAAAACTAGTTTTATTTATTTAATTTTAAAGAGAAGCATCGTTTATACCAATCTTAGGGGTATTACCCCACAACATTATTTTTTTTATGGGTCTGTCTTAAAGTGAATTGAAAAAATAGACAGGATGGTACAAAAAAGTAGATTTCTTTCATTTGCAATGCTTTTTCTTAAAAATAAAATCACTTTGACTATAGATCAGCGACAGATAGGGAGTCACGCAAATCCTTTTTTTTGGCGCCGGATTGGTATATTGAGCTTAAGTTAAGACCAGAGCTACTGCACCACAGCCACGACTCACCACAGCCCCAAGCCTCCTGAGGCCAAGACAGCTATGCACGCTCCTCCTCTATTCCAATATATTCAAAGCATTCCTTTTTACACCCTCCCAAGAAGCTCCCATGTCTCTTAAATCTTTCTTTGTGACATCCTCCCACCCCACCCGCAGACGACCAGCTTCCCTGTCAACCCTAGACGGTTGGCCGAAAAGGACAGTCTTAAGCAATCTGTCATCCTTCATCCTTAGAACGTGCCTTAGCCATCTCAACTTTTCCCTCATTATAGCCCTAGAAGGTGGAATTCAACCACACTATACGTACAGCCTACTATTTGTACGCTGTACGGAAACTCGGTCCGTCAGCCGGGTACCCAGAACAATCCGTAGGCAATTTCTCTGGAAAACATCTAGCAAATCTTCATCCGTTTTTCGGCAAGTATCGTCGTTGCAATGTGATTGACAACGAGATTTGCAAATAGGAATTTCTTAATTCAATTGAAATTGCTGGTTTACCACTCTATGACTTAAAGCTGAAGAATTTCACGATAAATTCCTAATTTAGGTTCAGTCAATACAGAAGGTATATGCAATGGAACATCCATGGTTGCTGCTGAGTATTTTTGGTATATATGACGTCATAAAAATGATCTTTTGTCCGAACAGCTAAAGCAAAAAGCATGGAAAAAATGTCGGAGGATATGATGAATGAAAATGAATCACAGTGAGATCTGTGGATAGGAAACATGTGATTATAAGCGTCACAAATTAAAGTAATTAACAACAAAATTTGCGCTTTAAACGATAGATGACAAAATCTGCTGTTAAAAGACAAAGAATGGATCACATCGAATCGTAAAGGAAATCTGAAGTTAAAAGAGAAGCAATATGAAATTCAGGAGAATACAAATCCTATAAGATGCATTCATGTCAAAATTCTTAATTCAACTGAGTTTGCTGATTTGTCACCTCATGACTTAAAACTAAAGAATTTTATCCCATTGTTTTCTTTCAACAAATATATATATATATATATATATATATATATATATATATATATATATATATATATATATATATATATATATATATATATATATATATATATATATATATATACATATTCTTTGGTAATTGTAAAACTACAATTACCAAAGAAAAAAATAATAATTATCTAGTTCAACATTGTAATAATGGTACTTGCTCAGTATCTAATCTAACTATTACAATTTTAGAAAATCTGGACCTAGAAAACTCTACTAAAAAAGAAAAAAAAAATAAATTACGTACACAAGAAGAGTATTGGATCCATGCTCTGGGTACTGCGTATCCTTTTGGGCTAAATGATCAAGTTTTGAAATACGGAGACAAGTCGAATGTAGTTGCTAACTGTATTAATGGGTTAACTGAGCAACCTTCTTTTAATTGCCCCACTAAACGTAAAAACCGATCAAGAGAAAATAGGAAAAATAATAAAAAGGATTATTTAGATTTAAATGCATTTTTAATCGATTTAGGTCACATATTTGAGACTAATGGAATGACTAGTTTAATAAAATCTTTAAATAAGTTATCAAGGAATTATTTAATAAAAGTATTCTGGATTGTAAAAAATAGTACAACATGTAAGTCAAAAAATAAATTAATTTATGATGCAGTTTGCATTTTAGCTAAAGCAAAATTAATTTCGAAATATAATAAATCTGATAAAATTGTAAATAAGGATAATAGATTATATTTTTCTGTTAATTTTAGTTCTAAACAAATAGAAGATATTAATTTTCCAAGAATCTTAAACCAGCCCAGAGTAAGGAATGCCCTTCCATGTAATTTGGTGTATAATGGTAGTCCAAATTTAACATATAAATTTTCAAAAACAATTGGTCAAATGATTTTTAACTATAATTCAATACTTAAAAAACTGGACAGGGAGAGTAATTGGAAACCTGTTTGTTATTGCGAGCAATTTTTACCGTATGTGGATCAAACTTATGATTATATTCTAACGGGGAATTTGTCCATTATAAAGCATCATGATCTTCCAAATATAATGAAAATGGGTGCTAAGTTCCGTATTTCTTACCGCATAAGGCCAGCAGATATTCTTAGGGGATTAAATAATAATTTAAACTTATTTATTGATAATTGGTGCAGGAAGGAGAAAATTACTAAAGATAAATTTCAGAATTGGATAAATTTGATTTTGACTTGTGCAAGAAATAGCATGTGTAGAATTAATCCAACAGATTCTGAGAAAAATTCAATATTTTACAATGCCAATATGAAACAAGCAATGGCTATTATACAGAATGAACTTATAATTATACCAGTTGATAAACCTAGCAATAATTTTACCATAATTTGTCAGAAACTCTATTGTGATATTTTATCAAAAGAGTTACAAACAACAAATACATACGAAAAGGCCCATATGGAGGAGAAGAGTTTAATTGAAAATATAAAAGAAAGAATTTTGAAAAAATTCAATATTAAAATAAATGATAATGATAAAAAGTTTCCTTTCTTATATTGGACGATAAAATTTCATAAGAATCCACCAAAACCACATTTTATTACTGGGGCAGCAAGGTGTGTAACCAGAATTGCGGCTACTCATCTATCTTTAATTTTAGGAGTAATTAGAAATAAATTTAAAGCATATTGCTCCGGAATTAAAAAATTTTCTAACTTTAACCCATATTGGAGTGTTAATAACTCGTTACAAGTAATAGATTCTTTGGCGAATGTTTCAGCTAAAAGAGTCGAGTCAATTGATTTTAATACTCTGTATAAAAATTTTTCACTAAATTTAGTATTCGAAAAATTTAAAATGGTGATAAATAAATCTTTTATTTTGTCTAATATCGGATTTTTTAAAATTGATGCTTTTAATAAAAAAGCCCGATGGACGAATTTCTTTAGAAGTACTATTAATTCAAGATGTTATAGCTTGGATATGGTATGCGATTTATTGGAATTTGTTCTATTTAATACATTTATAAGATTTAATGGGCTTTTATATAAACAAACTTTAGGTATTCTTATGGGTGGGAATGCGAGTCCATTCATAGCACACCTGTCTTAAGTCAATTAGAATACGAATATAAGATAAATAAAAATAGCCCAAGCAATGTAAAATATAACTTTTCAAATAATATAAGATATCTGGACGATCTCTTATTCATAAATTCTGCAGAGTTTATTGAGATTTCAAAAAATATTTATCCACAAGAGTTAATTCTTGAGCCTAGCTATGGGATGGGACACTCCGACCATTTCTTAGATTTAAATATTAATATTTCAAATAATAATAAATTAGTTTTCAAATTATATAATAAAACGGACGATTTTAATTTTGAAGTAATTAATTTTCCATTCCTGGAAAGTAATATACATTCAAATATTACTTATTTGGCTTATTATTCCCGATTATTTAGGTATGCAAAAATATGCAGTAATTACACAGATTTTAAAAATAGATGTAAAAAGCTGAGCGAAAAACTGATCTTAAGAGGTTTTTCTGCCAAAAAAAATTGTTGGCAATTCAAAAAATTTAGTTTTATGTATCATGAACTTTTAAGTACATATACAAAAAATTATAAAGAAATACTGAATGATATTTTAATATAATTTCTCTTGCGCTTTTCTTTTTTGGAAGTTTGAGTTTGTAGTGGTATTCAAACAAGCTTGAGGATCTTTAAATTGGTAATTGGTTACAGATACCAATAAAAGAAACATCTGGACATTTCTTCATTTGTTCCAGAATGGTCTCTGTCAGTGACCTCTGGGATTTTATTAAGGAAACTTTGAAACACTTTTTGTATGTAATTTTTAATAGCCTGACTAGTATGCATGTATTTCACAAGTTTCACCTGACATTGGGTTACCATATAGATCTTATGGTAGAGGCTCCACTGTGCCGGGTAAAGAAAGTAAAGCCTCGAAACCCGTTAAGGAAGGTGGTATTTCTTCTGTTGAGCCCTAAATGGAAGGTTCTACTTGGAAATATTTTGCTAGATTTAAGGTGCTTTTGCTTGTAAATATATATAATGTGATCCCCTCCAGAGCATGTACAGTAATCCTTTTTATAAAAATCTTAAATGACTCAAAGGCATAACTTACAACCCTTTCTTTGAGAGCTGTTGGGGGGGGGGGGTCTTCCTCACAGACATGTCTTCCTATCAGTTTAAAGAAGAATCATAAAGCTCTATTCCGCTTATGACTAATTGAAAACTTATTAATTGTATAAGAAGACACAAATATTAATCTTGAATTTTGATATATATATATATATATATATATATATATATATATATATATATATATATATATATATATATATATATATATATATATATATATATATATATATATATATATATATATATATATATATATATATATATATATATATATATATATATATATATATATATATATAATATAATATATATATACATATATATACATATATATATATATATATATATATATATATATATATATATATATATATATATATATATATATATATATATATATAATATATATATATATATATATATATATATATATATATATATTTATATATATATAGTTAAAATTTCTATCTCAATGGATCTTCTTCAACTTTACGAATAATCTTAAAAAGCACATCTACCCCACTACCAAACGCAGTTCTTTCGTCCCTCGCTGTAAGGACTGGCTTGCCATTGGCTCACGTGACCCAAGGACGCGAATCCTCATCCAATAATTTCTTTAAGATGTTTCCAATGATTCAGGCGTTCACACGGTCTTTTTGCCATTTAAACTTCCTTAGAAATATCGTACGTAGCATTTTTGCTGCTAATTATCTTAGCGAAATTCGAACGACTAGCGTCGTTGCTTGACTGAAGCTAGAATGCAATTTCTATTTTTGCTGATTAAGAATTTAGACTCTTGGAAGAGGTATTTGAACTCAATTAGGGGACGTTTAATTTCTGGCCGAATCATCTTTAGAAGGAAAGAATCCTGTATTTTAAATATATGGCATTTTACTCATGGTGCACATCACCCTTCCCATCAATTAATGACGTCCCGTCATTAGTAACTGCTCATTAGGAGTGCTTAAAACTTTTCAATTATTTCTCTTATTTTATTCTACATCCCTATCTAAAATTCATCTAACGGACTAAGATTATTTATGGTTCTAATTTAGCTACTATACTAAGGATTTTTTTTCTATATCTAGCACTGATTACTTTTACATTTCCAACTAGGTTGGGGCTATTCTACCTTTACATTAGTTTTTTTAATTCACTTTTTTTTGTCTATATGGTACACTACTTTCTATCTATGCTATATTAAATGAATAGCTTGACAACGCTACACATAACTATCTGGATATCTAACACTACATACAAAAACAATTTAAAACACACAATATTGTGTTTACCATGTTCACTGGTATTTTTAAAATACTTTCACTATTGGGATTTTTGAATTGTTAAGGTTATTAGGAAGTAACACATGTAGATTCACATCTATTCCTCACCTTCGTGTCCTTAGTGTACTACACCCTTCAGTTGTAAAATATTGTTCTTCACTTTTTTTGTCTTGGCAAAAATTTTGAAGCATTTACGTTATGGTTTCTTCATGGAACAGTTCGAGCCTAGTTGTCTTTACACGACAAGTTTTCCCTAATAGTCAACTTGGAAATGACCGTTAAATACCGTTCTAATAGTCAACTGGGAAATGATGCTCCCCACTACAGGTGTTGGTGCTTTTCTTCTCAGCATATCATTTTTAAGATTTTTTGAGGCACATGGAGAATGTATTCTCGCGTAAAATTGTTCATCTGTGCCTTTTGAAACGGGTTGTCGTCATACTATAGTGACTCTTTTAATATATTGTCTTTAAATTCAACTTCAAACATCTTCAAATGTCTTTAAATGTCATTTAAGTTCAAATATCGTTTATCGTGTGCTGATCGATGGGTTTCTCAGAATTAAACTTCAAATTGTCTGTAAATTCAGCTTCAAATATCTTCAAATTTAAATATCATTTAACTTCAAATATCGTTAAATATCGTTTAGTTTCAAACATCATCACTATACTGTCAAATTATTCTGGGGTCCATAGTGAGTATCAACAGCGATATCTACGTATTTATATCTTGTACTGACCGATGGGTTTCTCAGCATTTATGTGATTATATAGTTCGTTAAAGTACTTGATACTGAGGTTCAAATATAGTGTTACCTGATACGTAATATGGTTCATGGTCGAAGAAACGACGATCGAAGCTAACTGTTGTTTTTGTAGACGAAGCTGGGATGAAAATTGCCTGGAGTCTATTGTGAGTACTCTTCGTTGGTTGAGATATGATGAAAATAGATGCTACTGGGTCGTATCTGTACTGGGCAACTCATTGTAATACTCAATGACCAATGTGTCCATTTACTTTCCTGTAATAAAAACAACGCGGCAGAATCACAAGTTCTTTGAAGTAAATACTCATACAACAATTCACGTGTTGATTGGGTACATTAATTTCTTAGCTATGGGACAGAATCAAATAAATACACTAATATTAGTACTCTCAACAAAAATCTGAAAATTTAAAACAGAGATGTCTTCAAATTTGTTTTGAGAACGGAAATATTGATATTAAATAAACAGAACTTACCCTATATTATTAAGTTTGAGGTATAATTTTACAAGTTATTTCATGCCTGCATTGTTCAAGCACGTCCGTGCTGTTTAAGAAACGCATGCGCTGCGTCATAACCACACGGTTTTACGTAAACGATAATACAATGAGGGAAAAAGACACAGCAAGGACGAATGGAGACCTCTCTACCCACTCGTTTTCTAATGTCTTCCCTATTTCTTGGCTTAGACGTTCTCATGGGGTTCCGGGTTTAACCTCAGCTGAAATGCAGAGGTGTTCTTCTTTGATTCCCTGTGTTCTTCTCTTGGATTTTCCGTAATTACAAGTCAACATTGGTGCCTCATATTCGCCTTTCGAATAAGGTCATTAGATGCAGGATTCCAAGCTTGCCCGCGTAGATTCCAGTTGATGCTTGGCAAAGAATATAAATGTAATGAAGAACTGACATCAGTATCTTTTTAGAAGGCTATTGTTTGCACTAAATATATAAATATGATATTAAAGTCTTATTAGAATCCGTTAAGCGAGAAACACCTTCACATTAATGGGGAATTCCTTGTGGGTTTTACTTAGTCGCCATTGGACATACACAGGGTTTCAATCCAATGTATCTTAACTGATCAAATGGTTTTAAAATTTTACATATTATTATTGAGATATAATTCCACATCCACCGTGAAATTCTACATATAAACGTACCATAGCCAACTATAGGTACATATATTTCTCGAGTAAGAAACACATGAACAAGCAAGCGTGTAGCACGTAATTTTTCTGGTATCCTTTTTTTATGTGTAGGCCTAAAATAATTACAGTCTGCACTAACACAAAATGTTTCATATAATTAGACGCTTCTGTACTGATAATTTCTTGTTTTTTTTGGATAATATCCATCTTTGTTAGGGTATGAGTCGATTTTTCATAAAAAATATAAGGGAGACCATAGTCGGTATAGGTAATATATAACGCGGCTGACATGCCAAAACATTCCACAAAAATTAGAGCACAAGATATGTTATAGGTAAACAAAAAGGATTAAGGGGCGTTTCTTTCACAGAACTATAGAACAGTGATCTCTCTGTTATTGTATACGTCATAGATATAAACTAATGAAGTTAAATTTTTCGCCAAGGAGCTAAAGACATTTATGCCTTTGTTTCTCTTTGGAAGTAATGTTTAACACAGAGCTCTAGGACAGCATACGTCATAGATATAATATAATGAAATTAAAAGGCTTTTCTTTTTTTTTCGCCTCGGAGCTATAAGAAAGTAAACTCTCTGTTTCTCTTTCAAAGCATTCAGATCCAAAAAACGAAAACTTAGCTCACTGAAGTTTCTATTCAACCTTTAAGTATTGTTTTGACTGGCCCTGGTTGGCGTAAAAAAACTAATTTCTTACACTTGAAGGACTGAGACATATCCCTTCCTGCGGTCGTTGAAAAAAAAAATACAAAAAACAATCATGGGCCTTAAGTTCCTCCCTGGGCATCCCACAAGACGTGGTCCAACGCCAGTTGTCGTTTTTAGTCGACCACGATCTTCCTAGCTTTGGTTATTTTCTGTTCCAACCATTCTCTCCTGATCACCAGTGTTTTGACATTACTCGTATTATTTTATTTTATTTTTCATTAATATTGACTTGGTTAACTTTACTTGCACACTTTTGAATTTATTATGGTGTTAAATTTATTATATTTGAAATTTGTCTTTACATTAATTAGGGATATTTCCATCTGTCAGGTTTTTTGACCGTTCTACCTGACTGTGTCGTTATTTTCTCCTCTTTTTCTTGCACTTTTTTCTTTATCGGTTTTTCTAGCGAAATAAGGTCAAACTTTTTGTATTGTTTTTTCAAAAATTCTTGTTCTTTTAATTTCGTTTGTTTCCCGTGTGCGGCTGCTGAGGTCGGTCTTGATTTCCCTATTTCTTTAGCTATTATATGGTCTGATTCGCCATCAGACTCTTCGGAACTAGTTTCCGACGAATCCGGATTAGGACTTTTAGAGGTGGCACTTTTTGAGGTATCACCTGCCCTTCCTTCGTAAATTTTTACTCCTCTGGAAGTAGATGGTTTATTCCCTAGGTCCTCGTCTTGAGTCTTCAACTCGGGAGATTTGAAAGATTCTTGAGAGCTTTGGGAGGAATCAAAGGTTTTTGCGGGGTTCCTCCATTGTTTGAATGCCATGTCCTCAGGAGGATGGGACATTCTTTGCACTAGGGTTTCCCTCCATGAAGTCCACCGTTTAGGTTTGGCCTTGCACACCGTTATATCATGATATTGACCTTGCTGGTCAACCGTTGGAGTTTTATTCCTGGGCAATGTACTTTGACTTGTTTTTATGAGAAAGTTTATTAAATCCATAGCTTCTCGCAGGTTTGTTTTTGTTAAAGCTTTGGGAGGAGTTTTCTTTACAGTAATACCGGGGGTTTCTACAGCTCTGTTTAATTCTTCCTGCAATGACTGGGGCCTTTCTATTGGTGTTGCAGGGGAAACCATTTCGTCTGAAAATCTTTTGGGGGGACATGGGTTCGAAATTCTATCGGGGATGAATTGGGTTTTAGGAGATATTGGAAAATCTAAATCTCCTGCGCTCGCCGGTTAATAACTGTTTGGACTTTTTTGGCGTTTTTATTTTAGGAACAAATCCCGGTATTAGGGATTTTTTCTTAGGAACAACTTGATTTTCAATCGCTAAATATTCTTCAAAGTTTTCCTGGTCGATGTCATTCTCGAAATAGTCTTGCTTGAAATTAAAGGGTTTTAGCTCTGCCAATCTTGACTTAGGGGGCATATTTTCCTAATCTGACGAATCAGTATAAGAGGGATGTGATACCCATCTCTCTGGAAATTTGGCTATTTTTATTCAGCTAACATGTGCCTTGTAAGTTCTTTCACTATCGGGGTTTTTCATTTTAAAGGTATATTCATTATCGTACTTTTTGACTATTCTGTACGGTCCAGAGTATTTGTTGGAAAGTTTTTTTCCTTCTGTTTTTGCCTCGTTCTTTAGGTAAACGAAGTATCCTATTTTGAAATTTATATTCCCCTTAACTTTGTGTTGGTTTCTTAGATCTTGGTTTATTTTACATTTTCCAGCTCTTGCCTAACTATTTTATAAGTTTTCCTCATCCCGTTAATGAATTCTTGTTTATAATCTTCAGAACTGTTATAATATTGCCAGAACTCAATATTTTCATTATACCGGATTCTAAAATCTCGACTGTAAATTAAATAAATGGAGGTTCTCTTTTTGCTTTAGAATAAGCAGTTTTAACTACGTTGGTTAAATAGGTTAGGAATTTATACTAGTCGCTCCTATTGTCTTTTGTATAAACACTTAGAACGTTCGAAAATATTTTATGCCCGTTTTCTATTTTGCCATTAGCTTGTGGATGGTACGGCGCTGTCACCATTTTCTCAATATTAAGGAAAGTCATTAAATCTTTTGTTACTTTCAAAACGAAATTGCTCCCGATGTCACTCAAAATTTTATTAGGAATGTCAAAATGTAAAAATAATTTTGCTAATGCCTTACTTGTGGCATAAGCACCTTGATTTTTTAAAGCTTTTGCAAAAGTAAATCCGGAAAAATGATCTATAACCGAAAGAATACAAGTATTACCTCTTCTAGAAACAGGTAAGCCTCCACTTGTCTCGTATAGGTTAAATGAAATAATATCGAAGGAGTAATTCGCTGAGGGGACCCTTCCCAGTGGAGGATTTGGGTAAGCTGGGGGGATTTTTCTCAAATTACATGCTTCGCATGTACTTAAAAATTCTTTAAGTTTTGTCAGTGCAGATTGTACGTAAAAGTATTGTTTTAACTTATGGAGCGTTTTCATAACTCCTAAATGTCCACCTGTGTCCGAATAAAAATATTCAAATGCAGGCCCTTTCAAGTTTTGTGGTAACACAGGTATTATCGAGGTTTGGTTTCTATTTGTCTCAGCAGTCACAATTCTACACAGTATTTCTTCATCAAGGTCATAGTAAAAATTATCTATTTCTTTTCTAAGAGTTTTGAATTTATCCGGTAACGTCTTATCATTCACAAAATAATCAATTAGTGCTACACACATTTCGTCCTTTTTTTGCTTTCTTTTTATATTTTCCAAAGACAAGGGACAATAGTTAATCTTATTTTCTTTTACTGTGTCTTTGACTTTATTTTTCTTACATTTGTGTTTGCTCTTAGCATTAATAGCATTAACTTCATTTTCTATAGTTCCCAACGGACTATTTTTTGGGTATCTACTCAAAAAGTCGCAAGCTGCGTTTTGTTTTCCCTTTAAATGTTCAAATTTGTAATCTAGGTCTTGGATTTTCATAATCCATCTAGATAGAATGCCCGTGGGGTTTTTAAATGTGCGCAGGTACTGCAAGCTTTTATGGTCTGATCGTAATATAAATTTTCTACCAATTAAATAATGTGTAAATTTGTCCAAGTGGTAGATAATAGATAACAATTCTAAGTTTGTGGGGGAATAACTACTTTCGCCTTTTGAAAAAGTTTTACTTGAATAGTATATAACTTTTTCTATTTGTTTGGGTGTTCCCTGTAGAGGGTTAGGATTTTCTACCAGGATCATTTGCGAAAGGATAGTGCCTATGTCCTTTGAGCTAGCATCCGTGGTAACGATGAATTTTCCGTTTTCGAAATCAGGGAGTGATAAAATTGGTTCAGAAGTGAGTGCCTTTTTGAGTCGGTCTAGGGAAGTTTGAGCTTCTTGGGTCCAGGTAATATTATGGGAGTTCCCTTTGGTTAATTCTGTGAGGGGTTTCGCAATTTGGGCATAATTGAGTACGAATTTTCTAAAGTAGCCAGTAAGTCCTAAAATTCCCCTTAATTCTTTCATAGTTCTGGGGGGCTTGAGGTTTTCAACACATTTTATTTTATCAGGGTCTGGGGATATCTTTCCTTGGGTTACTACTACTCCTAAAAATTTAATTTTAAGTTGAAATAAATTTACTTTCTCAGGCCGGCACTTTAAATTGCCTTGCCTGAACTTCTCGAACACCTTAGCTAGTGTTGCTAAGTGTTGTCCAGTGTTTCCCCCCACGCATATAATATCATCAACAAAATGAATTATATTCTTTAATCCTCTTAACAGGTGCAATAGGGGTCTACATAGCGCGCTTGAACTTGTTTTAATCCCAAATGGTACCCTTAAGTATTCATAAGAACCATATTCGGATGCTGAAAATGCAGTTTTATGGACATCCTTTTCGGCTATTTTCACTTGGTGGTAGCCTTGGGTCAGGTCCGAAGAAGTAAAAATTTTGTTTTTGCTTGAAATTGAGTCAAGAATTTCATCTATTCTTGGTGGAGGAAATTTATTGCTAACTACTTGTTTCTTGAGAGCCTTATAATCTACTACGAGTCTAAGATCTCCATTCTTTTTTGGTACTAAGATCACTGGTGCACTATACGGACTTATACTTGGGCGTATAATTTCATTTTTTCCTAATTCATGGATTTTATTTTTTAACCACTCTTTGTGCTTATATGGCACACGATATGGCTGTTTTGCTACGGGATTACCAGTCGTTAAAATTGAATGTTCGCAAAATGGTATTAAACCGATCTCATCTTCAGATGCAGAGAATACATCCTTAAAATTCCATAATAATTTGCATAATTTTTTCTTAAGTTCCATGTCCGTAATATGATCCATATTAAATTTGTTTAAAAATTGCGATTTAGTTAAGGGGTATTCGTCGTTTGAAGTTTTGATGCCGTTAACTAGGTTTCTTCTAGAATTTTCCCATGTATTTAAATCATTCTCCGTTAAAACCTGGATTTGGACTAAACACGTCCCCTTTCTAATTGTAATTGTATCATTTTCATGGTTATTGGTTACCCAAATAAAACCTTCCCCTTTGTCATAAGTTATAATCTGTTCTCGCATAGCAGGTTTTCGGGTATTTCAGACGGTTTCGCAAACCATATTTCTGATTTGCTAACTACTGGCTCGATCATCTGTGATATTTTAATTTTTTGCATCGTTTTGGGAGGGACTTTTGTTTTCCTTATCGCAAATCCGTAATATTTCTCTTCATTTTCATTGTTTATTAGATTCATAATTGCGCTATGCTGCGCCATTGCGGCATCTTGCAGCGTCACGTTGGGTTTTACTATGTTTTACCACAATTCTACTATTTTCTTAAATTCGTTTGACCTGTACTGTCGCATATCTCCTATTTTTATTTTCACAGACTCAATACTTTTATCATTTAAATTTACTTCATATCTGCAATATCTCTCAGGATAATTGAATAAATTTCCAATGATGCCATGTCATTGCAAAACACGGGGTTCAAAATATTGTGACATTATACCACCAGGAATTTTGGTTACTGTTACGTTGTCTTCGTAATATTTGTTACGATTTCTTAAGGTAGCGATTTCTTCCCCTACCTTAGCTGGGTAGACAAGCTTCTCATTAGATACGTCTAATAGTATTTTATTAGACCTTAGGAAATTTGCCCCTATAATAGCTTCATAAGGAAAATTATCACATATAATAAAATTTGTCATAAAGATTCTATCGTCTCTTTTTACGTTTCGGCAAATTAAACCTTTTGCATTTAATTTATGGCCTGTCACACTTGTTAAATTGGGATTATTAGGGTTCCTCTGTCGCCTAATATGCAGAGGCAACATATTAAATACGCATGAGCTTATTATATTTACAGTAGCTCAGCTGTCAACTAAGGCCGTAAAGTAAACGTTTTCTACACAAAAATCATTAAATATAGGTAACTTGTTAATAATATCACTACAAGAAGGCACTAATATTGTTTTGGACCTATTAAGTATTCCTGGCACCCTCTGGGTCCAATTTATATTTCCGAGGGGCCGGAAACGTTTCCCTGAGGATTTATTTCATGTGTTGGTGCCCGTAATAGATATTCAGACGTATCAGGTTCCGTAGGCATATTTAAATGATTTACGTCTGTCTGTCTTCTCCATGTATTATTATGGTAACGTGGATGTCTCGTGTTAGTGCCGTTTGCTGGCGTTGACTGCCAATGCCGTTGGCTTACAAAATTTTCATTTCTCGTCGGAAAATCCTCGTGATTTTCATATGGCATTCTTGCGTCATATTGGCCTTCGCGAGTATTTGGGTTTTCAAATCGGTAATTAATTTGTCGGTTTGGGAGGGGGTTATACAAATTTTGTTGGTACGCATTATAAGGTACTGATTGGTGCTATCCCCCCTGGCTATAGCCCATTGCACGACCCGTTCTAAAATTTGTTCTTCTGGGCAAATGGTTGCCGTAATTTTGCGTATTACCGACAGCAATTCTTGGTATAGGATTGATATAGTGGCACTCTCTCGCGATATTGCCAACACGATTACAATTATAGCACCTTATTATTGTAGGGTTAATGGGCTGAAAACGTACTGTTTTCTGCCTAGGGGGTTCTGGCATTTTATTTCTTTGTGGCACTGGGGAGTTATCCCTTGAAAAGAAATTGGGGGATTCCTGATCGCCCGTGAAAATTAGGTTCTCGTTTTAATCGCCTAGGCTATTTATTTTTGCTTTACTATGATAAGCAACCTTTTTATCAACTTCGATTAATCGTTCTACTTCCTGAACTGCGAGATCCAGCGTCTGAATAATTTTGGATGTGACCACCCGATATAGTTTTGAGGGTAGCCCTTGCTAAATAGTATTTATTATGAATTTTTCATACAGTTGCCCCGAACCACTTCCGTATTTTGCTTCTAGAGAAACGCGTATGTTATCCAGATATTCTAGTATATTCTGTGAAAAATCAAAGTTCACCGCTGCGTGTTTTAATTTATTTATTGAACTGGTTTCTATAAATCTCTCTTTGAATGCTTTTAACAAGTCATCAACCGTATTTTTTAGTAAGTTAGCGTTATTGCCTTTGGTATGTTCAATCTGTTTTATAAAGGTTAAGGCCTTGCCTTTGAATTATAGAAGGAGTATGTATTTTAATGCTCCAGCGTCCGTTTGTGTTAGTTCTTCGAATTGGGTCAATTGGATATTAAATTCGTCAATATCCGACTGACCATTGTACTCTGGTATAGATTTTGCTATCTCTATATTTTTTGTGACTAACTTTTGTACTGTTAATAACTCACTGAGTTCTTCCATTTTTTTTGAATTAATTTGAAATAAATTTTTTTTTTCTTAACCTATTTTGGGGGAGGCTATTATCTCCTATGAGATATAATGGTTTTCCTGCCGTAGCTTAGCAGCAATAGGCCTAATCACTTTTCTTATATGTCTGTATCGTTCCCAATAATTAAATTCAAATTACAAAGTTTCAAAGCCTAATTAGTTCGCAAGTTTTTCTCCAATTTCCGACTCGCTCCATTTGTAGCGATAAAAAGATTGGTATTTGTGGCGATAGAAATTTCTCCGATAGCGCCGCTTATAGCGCTGGAGATTTTGTCAACTAGGCTAGCGCCGCTCTCAATTAAACGGAGAGGATCGAATATGTAGATACATAAATGTGGCCTCTTCTTTCTTGAGCTATCTGGATATCTAATTCCCTTGGGAGCATTTTCTTTGGAGACTTACGAATTAATTATATATCATTAAGCTAGATGCAGAAATATAAAATGAAATAAACACAAATAAAAAAGACAATAGATTTATTGAACTTATATACTTAGTTGCACAGCAACGGGTCCCTTCAATGACAATAATGGTGACCGAGATGAAAGAGATAAAACTTTTATCTCAATGGATCTTCTTCAACTTTACGAATAATCTGAAAAAGCACATCTACCCCACTACCAAACGCAGTTCTTTCGTCCTGCGCTGTAAGGACTGGCTTGCCATTGGCTCACGTGACCCAAGGACGCGAATCCTCATCCAATAATTTCTTTAAGATGTTTCCAATGATTCAGGCTTTCACACGGTTTTTTGCCATTTAAACTTCCTTAGAAATATCGTACGTAGCATTTTTGCTACTAATTATCTTAGTTAAATTCGAGCGACTAGCGTCGTTGTTTGACTGAAGCTAGAATGCAATTTCTCTTTTTGCTAATAAAGACTTTAGACTCTTGGAAGCGGTATTTGAACTCAATTAGGGGACATTTAATTTCTGCCCGAATCATCTTTAGAAGGAAAAAATCCTGTATTTTAAATATATGGCATTTTACTCATGGTGCACTCCAATCACTTTTGATTTTTAAACAAGGCCCTAACCCTTTCAATTTTTAATCGAATAAGCCCTTTTCGAAGTTTCTACCACAACTAATTGCCATCTCAAAATTTCTATCCGATACATTTTGGGAAAATAATCCGTGTTGGGGGGGGGAGGGAGGGCGTGGTATATGACCTCCAATGACTTTGAATCTTAAAAGGGGCACTAGAACTTCTGATTACCTACCCAATGAGGTCCCTCCAAAGTTTATAATGACCACTCTTTCTATAAAAACCTTTTATGCCCCAGGGCATAACTTACAACCCTTTGGCTGTGGGGGAGGAGGTGTCATTTTCAAAGACATAAGAGTGCTTATCGTTTAGCTGGAACGCACACGACAAGAACTGCATATGGAGTCTCAAAGATCCTAATGAAAATTTGGGCTCCACTGCCTAGTGAGGTATTGCTAACTACGTGAAAAATATTTACACTTTTGTTTTCTGGGGTTGAAGGGGCAAAAAAAGGTACCTAGGCTACGTTACGTATTTAATTTATGCTGTGCTTTACACCCCCACCCCCTAATGTGCAAATATATAGCCCTAATTTGCTTGTAAAATATTATATTTGCATCGTATTTTGTTTAAGTACATTAGCATTAACCCAACTTCACTTCTTGTACGTGAAGAAATATTTTTGCTCTTGACATATGCAAGGAAAATTAGCAAGCTTTTCCTCATGAAAAATATCAAAATTTAAGATTAATATTTGTGTCTTCTTATACAATTAATAAATTTTCAAATAGTCATAAGCGAAATAGAGCTTTATGATCCTTATTTAAACTGATAGGACGACATGTCTGTGAGGAAGACAACCCCCCCTAAAGCTCTCAAGAAAAGGGTTGTAAGTTATGCCTTTGAGGCATTTAAGAATTTTATAAAAAAGGTTATTGTACATGCTCTCGAGGGGACTCATTGGATTGGTATTCATAAGTTCTAGTGGACTTCTTAAGAGTCAAAGTGATCTCAGCACAGCTACGCACAATTCGACATCTCAGCAAAACTACAGCTACAACCCTTTTTATAAAAACCTCAAATACGAAAAAATATACATCCCCTCATAGCCGTCAGGGCAAGGGTTGTAACTTATTCGCTGGGGCATATAAGGATTTTATAAAAAGTGTTGTCGAAGAAGCTCAAAATTGCTCATTCAATTGGAAATGAAAGGGATAGGGCTCTTTTTAATTATCAAAAGGGATTGAAATGCTTGACTTTTTTATAGTAAAATCGATATGGGTACAATGTATTACTATTTTAGTTTTTGTGGAAATCAGGGCACTTCGTATCTAAGGAGTTGTTGCATGAACTTCGAACAGGGCTCGTTCGATTGAAAATAGAAAAGGCTAATGGACTTTTTAATTGGTCGAATTTGATTGGAGGGCAGCTAGTCCCCCTTTTGCACCCATTCTCCCATTTGCCCATCATGTTTATAAACTGAATGTTGCCTTAAGATTGAATCAAAATGCACTGTGTTAATACTAATTCCCAATAATGCATGTCAGCAGTATCCCAAGAACGACTGAGGGTATTATATTCAAACTTTTGGGGCTACTTCTGCTCTTAGAATTTAACCAAATCAAAATAGCGTAAGTTTATCTAAATTGTCAAAGAAGTAAACCGATTTTTTTGTGAATGGCTTCAAATTTTCTATTTTAGGTCAACTAGAGGAGTTATCAAACTAAATTAAACACTACTATTTGTGTCCAGATTTTTAAAGGTTGTATGTTGTTGAAAATTGCTGAAAATTTTTTTTCAGCGTACAAATGGTAATGTAAACTATAAAGTCTTAAAAAAACAAAAGATTGAAAGTATTATTTTCTTTTTCACTGAAAAGACTATGCCAATATAAAACGAACAAAAATTGAATTGAAAAAAACTTTCTCCATAACATAAGTTTTTCAAAGAAATTTCTACTTTAAGGATAGAAGCTAAGAAAAATACTGAATCTGATACTAATTTTGATTGGATATTTATGAGAAAATGGTAAGCGTGAAAGGGGGGCTACTATAGAAAAAAAATCTTTGATTTAGAAAGAACTTTATTAAATATAAGTACAACAGTAATAATATCCACTCATACAATTAATTTTCCTCGATATATTATACAAGTGTATCTAAATCAGATTGAAGTCTATTTGTATACGCCATTTTTAGTTTCGCAGCGAAGCATTATTGCTCCTCCAATTTAAATTTGCTTAATGATATCACATATCTGACATACATATTGTCCCGTTCAAGGGTTAATCGACGTCCTCGTGTAATTTCCACTGCTATTTTGGTATTCTCACCTTTTTATCATTGCTGCTACCTGTTCAATCATCAAGCTCCTATAGTCTAAGCATAGTACTCATTTTCTATGCTAATATCTTGTCAAATAATAGAGTTTTTTTTGTGTATGTGTAAGTTTGTGTCTGTGTGTGTGTGTACGTTTTTGTGTTTGTAAGTTTTGGCGTGTGTGTGTAAGTTTTCGTGTGTGCGTGTGTAAGTTTTGTGACGAAATTCCTTAAGCGTTTAGGGTTAACTTACCTTTTTTTGGGATGAGCATTTAGGGTTTTCTTACATGCTGAACCTGAAAGTGTAATTTCAGAGAAATTCTATGAGCGTTTAGGGTTAACTTACCTTTTTTGGGATGAGTATTTAGGGTTGTCTTACATGCTGAACCTGAAAGTTTGTTCCCTGACATGTTGAATCTGAAAGTATAATTTTCATGGCGATGGACTATTCTAAAGAATAAAAACGGTTGAGGCTTAAGATATTTATTGCTTAAAAATAACTGTGCATAAATATAGTAATTTTTTTGTCTAATTGTGTGTGTGTGTGTGTATGTTTTTGTGTGCATTTAGGTTTTCGTGTGCATTTCAGTTTTCGTGGGATTTTGTAAGTTTTTGTGTGTGTGTGTGTGTGTGTTATTTTGGGCATGTGTGTGTTAGTTTTGGATTGTGTGTTTAATTTTTCGAGTGTGTTTGTGTTTTTTTTCGTGTGTGTGTAAGTTTTTGTGTGTGTGTGTGTGTAAGTTTTTGTGCGTGTGTGTAAGTTTTTTTTTTGTGTGTATGTGTGTTTGTGTAAGTTTTTGCGTGTGTGTGTAAGTTTTTGTGTGTGTGTGTAAGTTTTTGTGTGTGTAAGCTTTTGTGTGTGGGTGTAAGTTTTTGTGTGTGTGTGTAAGTTTGTGTGTGTGTGCGTACGTTTATGTGTGTGTAAGTTTTGGAGTGTGTGTGTAAGTTTTTGTGTGCGTGTAGGCTTTTGTGATGAAATTCTTTAAGCGTTTAGGGTTAATTTACCTTTTTTTGGGATGAGCATTTAGGGTTCTCTTACATACGGAGCCTGAAAATGTAATTTAATAGAAATTCTTTGAGCGTTTAGGGTTAACTTACCTCTTTATTGGTATGAGTATTTAGGGTTCTCTTACATGCTGAGCCTGAAAGTTTGTTCCCTGACATGTTGAATCTGAAAGTATAATTTTCAGTTCGATGGACTATTCTAAAGAATAAAAACGGTTGAGGCTTAAGATATTTATTGCTTAAACATAACTGTGCATAAACATCGTAATTTTTTGTCTAATTGTCTGTGTAAGTTTTTGTGAGCATGTAAGTTTTTGTGTGCATGTAAGTTTTCGTGTGCATTTGTTAGTTTTGTGTGTGTGTGTGTGTGTGTGTGTGTGTGTGTGTGTGTGTGTAAGTTTTTGTGTGTGTGTGTACGTTTTGGAGTGTGTGTAAGTTTTAGTATGTGTGTGTGTTAGTTTTTGTGTGTGTGTGTGTGTTCGTTTTTGTGTGTGTAAGTTTTTGCGTGTGTGTGTGTAAGTTTTTGTGTGTGTTAGTTTTTTTGTGTGTAAGTTTTTGTGTGTGGGTGTAAGTTTTTTGTGTGTGTGTGTGTATGTTTGTGTCTGTGTGTGTTTGTGTGTGTGTGTGTGTGTGTGTACGTTTTTGTGTGTGTAAGTTTTGGCGTGTGTGTGTAAGTTTTTGTGTGTGTGTAAGCTTTTGTGACGAAATTCTTTAAGCGTTTAGGGTTAACTTACCTTTTTTTGGGATGAGCATTTAGGGTTCTCTTACATGCTGAACCTGAAAGTGTAATTTCAGAGAAATTCTTTGGGCGTTTACGGTTAACTTACCTCTTTTTTGGGATGAGCAATTAGGGTTCTCTTACATGCTAAAGTATAATTTTCATGTCGATGGACTATTCTAAAGAATAAAAAAGGTTGAGGCTTAAGATATTTATTGCTTAAACATAAGTGTGCATAAACATCGTAATTTTTTGTCTAATTGTGTGTGTAAGTTTTTGTGTGCATGTAAGTTTTGTGTGCATGTAAGTTTTCGTGTGCATGTGTAAGTTTTTGTGTGTGTGTGTGTGTAAGTTTTTGTGTGTGTGTAAGTTTTGGCGTGTGTGTGTAAGTTTTCGTGTGTGTGTGTGTAAGTTTTCGTGTGTGTGTAAGTTTTTGTGTGTGTGTGTGTGTAAGTTATTGTGCGTGTGTGTAAGTTTTTTTGTGTGTGTGTGTGTGTAAGTTTTTGTGTGTGTGTGTAAGTTTTTGTGTGCATGTAAGTTTTTGTGTGCATGTAAGTTTTTGCCTGTGAGTGTAAGTTTTTGTGTGTGTTTGTAAGTTTTGGCGTGTGTAAGCTTTTGTGTGTGGGTTTAAGTTGTTTGTGTGTGTGTGTAAGTTTTTGTGAGTGCGTGTGTAAGTTTTTGTGTGTGTAAGTTTTGGCGTGTGTGTGTAAGTTTTCGTGTGTGTGTGTGTCAGTTTTGTGACGAAATTCTTTAAGCGTTTAGGGTTAACTTACCTTTTTTTGGGATGAGCATTTAGGGTTCTCTTACATGTTGAACCTGAAAGTGTAATTTCAGAGAAATTTTTTGAGTGTTTAGGGTTAAGTTACCTTTTTTGGGATGAGTATTTAGGGTTCTCTTACATGCTGAACCTGAAAGTTTGTTCCCTGACATGATGAATCTGAAAGTATTATTTTCATGGCGATGGACTATTCTAAAGAATAAAAACGGTTGAGGCTTAAGATATTTATTGCTTAGACATAACTGTGCATAAATATCGTAATTTTTTTTGTCTAATTGTGAGTGTGTAAGTTTTTGTGTGAATGTAAGTTTTTGTGTGAATTTTAGTTTTAGTGTGAATGTGTAAGTTTTTGTGTGTGTGTGTGTAAGTTTTGGCGTGTGTGTGTGTAAGTTTTCGTGTGTGTGTGTGTGTAGGTTTTCGTGTGTTTGTGTGTAAATTTTTGTGTGTGTGTTTAAGTTTTTGTGCGTGTGTGTAAGTTTTTGTGTGTGTGCGTGTGTGTGTGTAAGTTTTTGTGTGTGTGTGTAAGTTTTTGTGTGTGTGTAAGTTTTTGTGTGTGTGTGTCAGTATTTGTGTGCATGTAAGTTTTTGTGTGCATGTAAGTTTTTGCGTGTGGGTGTAAGTTTTTGTGTGTGTGTGTAAGTTTTTGTGTGTGTAAGCTTTTGTGTGTGGGTGTAAGTTTTTGTGTGTGTGTGTGTGTGTGTAAGTTTGTGTGTGTTTGTGTGTGTACGTTTTTGTGTGTGTAAGTTTTGGCGTGTGTGTGTAAGTTTTTGTGTGTGTAAGCTTTTGTGACGAAATTCTTTAAGCGTTTAGGGTTAACTTACCTTTTTTGGGATTAGCATTTAGGGTTCTCTTACATGCTGAACCTGAAATTGTAATTTCAGAGAAATTCTTTGAGCGTTTAGGGTTAACTTACCTCTTTTTTGGGATGAGCATTTAGGGTTCTCTTACATGCTGAGCCTGAAAGTTTGTTCCCTGACATGTTGAATCTGAAAGTATAATTTTCATGGCGATGGACTATTCTAAAGAATAAAAACGGTTGAGGCTTAAGATATTTATTGCTTAGACATAACTGTGCATAAATATCGTAATTTTTTTTGTCTAATTGTGTGTGTGTGTAAGTTTTTGCGTGCATGTAAGTTTTTGTGTGCATGTAAGTTTTCGTGTGCATGTGTAATTTTTTGTGTGTGTGTGTGTAATTTTTTGTGTGTGTAAGTTTTGGCGTGTGTGTGTAAGTTTTCTTGTGTGTGTGTAAGTTTTCGTGTGTGTGTTAGTTGTTTTGTGTGTGTGTTTGTTTTTGTGCGTGTGTGTTAGTTTGTGTGTGTGTGTATTTTTGTTTGAGAATTTTTGTTTCCGATTTATTTTTATGTTTTGCATGTGTTTGTTAGTTTTTGTTTGTGAGTGTATGTTTTTTTGTGTCTAAGCTTTTGTGTGTGTGTGTTAGTTTGTGTGTGTGTGAGTGTGTTAGTTTTTGTGTGTGTAGTGTGTGTGTGTGTGTGTGTGTGTGTGTGTAAGTTTGTGTGTGTGTGTGTAAGTTTGTGTGTGTGTGTAAGTTTTTGTGTATGTAAGTTTTGGCGTGTGTGTGTAAGTTTTGGTGTGTGTGTGTGTGTGGGTGTGTGTGTGTGTGTGTGTGTGTGTAAGTTTTTGTGCGTGTGTGTGTGAGTTTTTTTGTTTTCATGTCATTTTAAGATAAGTAAAAAAGTTAAAAAAAATACCATGTTAAAAAATTCAAGAAAGTATTTACGAAATGGGGAGATGACTCTTTGAGGTTGGAAAATTGGTTTAGGAATGACATTATGAAAGGAACTTGTTCAGAAAAGATATAATAAAGCCTTAAAAAAGTATTATAATGGGGGGCTCAGGAGTCTTTGGGGATCCGGGGGCCCCTTTGGGATTAGGTGGTCTTTTGGGAGCCCAGGGGACCTTTGGGGACCGGGGGGGCCTTTGGGGCCCAGGAAAGGCGTTTGGGGATCCGGGGCCCTTGCGGATTGGGTGGTCTTTTGCGAGCCCAGTGGACCTTCGGGGACCAGGGAAGACCTTTGGGGGGCCCGGGGAGCGCCTTTGGGGGTCTGGGGGGGCCCTTGAGGACCGGGGTGGGCCTTTGGGGGCTCGGGTAGGGCCTTTTGAGGTCTGGGGGGCCCTTGAGCACCAATTGGTCCTTTGGGAGCCCGGTGTACCTTTGGGGACAGGGGAAGGGCCTTTGGGAGCCCGGGGAGTCAATGGGGTCTGGGGGTTCTTTGGGAGCTTGGGGGGGGGGCACCTTGAGGACCGGGGGCTTCCTTTGGGGTTGAGGTAGGGGGATTGGAACCCTTTGGGGTTGGAGTAGGGGGATCGGAACCCTTTGGGGTTGGGGTATGGGGATCGGAGCCCTTTGGGGTTGTGGTAGAGGACCTCACAACACTATTCAAATGGAACTTGTGTATTATAACGACCACGGAGTTTGACCCTCAAATCCTCTTCTAAAATATCTTCATAAATCATATTTTAAAATGCCTCTAACTGTTTTGCCAAAATAATTCCCTAAAATAATAATTTGTTCTGAAAAGATATAATAAAGCCTTAAAAAAGTATTATAATGTGGGGCTCAGGAGTCTTTGGGGGTCCGGGGGCCCTTTGGGAGCCCGGTGGACCTTTGGGGACCGGGGGAAAGTTTTTGGGGGTTCGGGGGGCCTTTTGGTTGCCTGGGAGGGCCTTTGAGGATTGGGAAGGGCCTTTGGGGGTCCTGGGGACCTTTGGGGACTGGGAGAGGGCCTTTGGGGGGGCTGGGGGACCCTTGAGGGTCGAATGGTCCTTTGGGAGCCCGGTGGACCTTTGAGGGCCGGGGGAGGGCCTTTGGGGGCCCGGGGAGAGCCTTTGGAGGTGTTGGGGCCCTTTGGAAGCTTGGGGGACCCTTGAGGATCGGGGGCTTCCTTCGGGGTGGAGGTAGAGGGATTGGAACCCTTTGGGGTTAGGTTAGGAGGATCGGAACCCTTTGGGGTTGGGGTAGGGGGATCGGAGCCCTTTGGGGTTGTGGTAGTAGACCTCACAACACTGTTCAAATGGAACTTGTGTATTATAACGACCACACTCAAAACCTCTTCTAAAATCTCTTCAAAAATCATCCTTTAAAATGCCTCTAACTGTTTCGTCGTAATAGTTCCATAAAATAGCTAAGACGGTTTCGCCAAAATTATCCCCGAAGGGAATTTCAGCATGTTCCTTTTGTTTGGAATCCCTGCGCTGGCTTATTTCAATTATTTGGAAACCTTTTCGCGCGCTAAGATCAAAACATTTGCTCGGAAACGATTCTTCTGGAAGAACTCCAGACATTAATAAACTTCGCGCCGGAGACAATTCAAACAATCATGACATCATATGTGATCTAACTGTTTCTCGGAAACATTTCTGTTCGAAATCCAAAGACATTAATTAACTTTACGTTATCTGTCAGACAGTCCCTAGAAACAATTTGATTAATGACTGACAGTACAGGTGTTCCCCGGAACCTCATAACATTTGCATTGAACAAAAGATATTGGAAACACGCAATCTCCTGGAAACTCATATCATTTGCATTGAACAACAAATATTGGAAACACGCGATCTCCCGGAAACTCATAACATCTGCATTGAACAACAACAACAACATTGACCCCATTAACCACGTGTTCTCCCTAATGACTCTATCGCGTGCCCAAAACAACAACAAGAACATTGACCCCATGAACCACGTGTTCTCCCTAATGACTCTATAGTCCATGAAAGTGACAAAGTTCCATTTTTTCCATTCTCACTGACAAAATCCATAAAACCATCAAATAATCAACACACATAACCATCCATAAAAACAGACATAAATCGACCAACACACATAACCATCCATGAAAACAGACATAAATGTGACAAACTTCCTGTTTTTTCATTCTCACTGACAAAATCCATAAAACCATCAATAAATCGACCAACACACATAACCCTCCATAAACTATGTAAAAAAAAGTTATAGGTGGCAGCAGTAGGGCCCCGTGGGGCTGGTACCCCCATCTCTACTCTCAGCTACAACCAACACACAGAATGGCTCTGAAAACATATTAATGTGTTTCTCATCAAGGGATTGGTGAACCAAAATCAAAACCGACAAATAATATTTTGCCTTATTTTCACCGCTCTTTGTGCTATGATTTTAGACAATTTGACATCTGATTACGTTGCTATTAACAATTTGGATCTGAAATTCATGGGATTGATTTCTGTAATAAATATGCAACACATGTTTTGACTATGGAAACTAGCTTAGCAGTTAAACACAATTCTTCTTCCTAAAAAGAATTGTTCAACTTAAATAATGTCCTCTTCCTAAGTAAAATCGTGTTATAAACCTCGTTTAACCACTGGTGATGATGAGAGACCGAAGGATATAATTCAAATTAAGCCCCTGGTCTCTCGTGAACCAAATACTCTTATTATTGAAAGTGGTTGGTGGGCTTTAATTTTTCAATTTTTTTTTCGGGATGACTAGTCCACAATATAGGATCTAGACTTTAATTGAAGCTTAGGTTACCTATAAATTTATCAAATTTATCAATGTTTCCTTCGGAAACAAACCAGCAGGTGGGGGTGGGCAAGTATACCGTACTATGACATAATTATGACACCCTTCCAAAAAAAAATGTTTATTTTGATGCATTACCAATTACACCATTTCTTCCTCAAGAATTTTGAGCATGAATTTTTTTTGATATGGATTACTCAATCAATAAGTTAATGTATCCAATTTTAAAGAAAGTGTGTTTAAGAGGACTAAAATTTTCTTTTTTTGGGGGGCGGGGGGGGGGGGTGGGAGGGTATTGAAGAACTACGTATCTGCTATCTAAGTGAAGGTATCTACGTATCTGCTTTTTCTAGTTACGTTTTTGGCTATCTTTAACTATATTCTTAACATTCTAACCCTATCCTAATTAGACACATCACAAATAAAGCTCTTTCACTCTTTTTATAAATGCTTTATTTAGATACTTTTTTACCAATGCCATATTAAATTTTTTTTGGAAGGGGGTCAATTCAACAATTTTGCAGGGGGTTCAAACCTGGTAACTTCCTCCCCCCCACCGGATGTGACCTTGTCAGACACACCTTTTATTTAAATTACGGGTGCACCCATTATTTCTGCAATGGGCTACCTAACCGGGAAGGCGAATTTTAAAGAAAGCATATTTCAGGGGACTAGTAATTCTGCGTTGGGTTTATAAAAACCCAACTTGAACAACAGTTTGGAAGGTAAAAGAGGCTGGAGCCTATTCATTTTCCACGACCCAGATTCGAAAACCTTAAATTCCAATGACTCCGACTCCAAGGCATTTATTCCTAACAGCTGACTCATTTACGCCGTAGACACAGCATATAGATAATAGACAGTAGGATAACGAATCAGTAATATTTGGCTACTAGTGTCTTGGTGCGTATAAAAGTTCCGTCCATATACTTGTACATCCTCGTCCATTAGACTGCTGATGGCATTGAGAACCCCGGAACACGTATTTTCGCAGAAACTTTCTCAAAATATCTTTGAAACCAACTCAAGACTTCAAAACCTGCTTGTACTTTCTAAAAACATCTAATAATAATATTGCACTACTAATTACCGATTTTTATACATGTATTGGAGTAAATTAATTTAAAACTAGATTCTTTAAAGTTTAGTGATACAGGGGGAAGCCTAATGGTTATAAGTTCTCTGGAGGACTAGCATCTCGGCCCGGCTTAGTATAATGGTTGAGATATGGAATGATTCTACTGTCTATTATTTGTATAGCCGTAAATTACGACCAACTACGACTACATAGTCCTGCTTTTCTGGACTTGGTCGACTTGTGTCTGAAAAGATAATTATAAGCAATCACTGCTTGGGATAGACAGTCATGACGTAGATCAGACCCTAGTTCTACTATAACATCAAGCCCTCCACATAGTCTCAAGGTAGACCACCACTGACCTTCTCCCCCTCTCTCTATGTTCAACTCTTAATATTGGTGGAGGAGGAACTATCTCTCGATTTGATTCTTCTTCAGTATCTTTGGCGTCCAAATATTCCTCTAAAGCTGAAATCCTTGGTAATAACTCACTTGCCTCTTCTAACAACCAGCGTTTCTATAACAAAAACTTGTATGATAAACGTCCTATCTAATATTGTTCATTCATTGACGCACTTAAGAACTTTTTTTCCGTTAGTTTCTTGAAGCTTAGTGTAAGATAAGACAAAGAGAAGTGACAGAATAGACGGAAAATAAATAGTTTGGGCTATATATTTGGAAATTAGGGGGGGGGGCTTAAAGTCTTTGGATAGTGTAAAGTTAGAAAACAATTCTTACTACATAATATGCAAAATAATTATATCTAACACATTAGGTATGCAGACCCGCTATGCTTTACCCCCTGCCCCTAATGTACAAATGTGTAGCTCTGCAGTAGAATTCTCTGATACGCTGAATATGATGGTGTGATTTTTGTGCTCCGGAATGCTCCGGAGAACGTATAAACATTAGGCTTCCCTCTGCATCACTAAACTTTAAAGAATCTAGTTTTAAATTAATTTACTCCAGTACTTCTATAAACGCCTAGCTCTGTACGCTAAAGTCTGACTTTCTCACAACTCTATTTAATTAAACAATACAAAACTTTAGCATAAAGAGCGAGGCGTTGAGGAGGGGACAGCCCCTTTCATATATGAGATAATTTCTGTTCGTTTTAAGTTTTAACGTCATTTCCCATTTTCAGTTAAAAAACTAGTTTTATTTATTTAATTTTAAAGAGAAGCATCGTTTGATGGCTGATGGCTCTCGCGCCGTTGAGGCTGCAAGTCACTCTATCCTAGTTTAACTTGTTCAGTGCCTTGAAATACTCCTCCCTTTGCGATGAAAGTGGTATTAATCAAAACTGTATTAATAGTGCTATTCTTTGTGACTGAGGCTGCTGCTGAAAACTGGATTGATCAATGCAAAAAAGGTACTTTCATTTCTTTTGCTGTTTTGGCGCCATCTGTCATAGCCACACTCGTCACACTAAGAATTTATAAAAATATAGATGACGTTCCCTTCGTTCGGAAGCGAACAAGAAGAGGACGCAGAGGTGGCAGAAAGAAATTTAAGATTGACGTGTTAGTCACCTACGGATGATTGGCCAGCCAAAAGCCTAAGCGTGAGAGGTGTTTAGTCTCAATCCCGCGCGTGAGCCTACCGCCCCGGCTGATCCCTGACAACAATGCTCCTACCAATGATTTCGGGTCTGATTGTCCTCCAGTATTATCGACGCAGGTTCTCTCTTGTAAAAACCAACTTCCAAACTTCCTTCTGAGCAACGTCCGCTCACTAACGAATAAAGTAGATGAGTTAGATGTCATTCTACGTCAGAATAATATCCATATCGCCGCAATTACCGAAACATGGCAGCTCGATGAAACAAGTGGAAGGATGGCTGGTTACAAGGTTTTCTTGAACACTAGAACAGACATGATTGGCGGAGGTTTTGCCCTGTATGTATGCGATGATATCCCCTGCAAATATTTAGATAACTTCAATGACCCTAGCCATGAAGCGATCTGGGCATTATGCAAGCCAAAACATTTACCACGAGATGTCTCTTGCATCATTATTGCAAGTATCTACTATCCTGAAAGCGCCAAGAACAGACGGCTGTTGGTATTTTTAGACTCTTGGAAGCGGTATTTGAACTCAATTAGGGGACATTTAATTTCTGCCCGAATCATCTTTAGAAGGCAAAAATCCTTTATTTTAAATATATGGCATTTTACTCATGGTGCACTCCAATCACTTTTGATTTTTAAAAAAGGCCCTAACCCTTTCAATTTTTAATTAAATAAGCCCTTTTCAAAGTTTCTACCACAACTAATGGCCATCTCAAAATTTTGAGATAGCCATTTTGTTCGGCATGGTCAAAAATATAATAACCATGTCTTTTAGGATGACTTAATCCCCAAAAGTCCCCGGGGGAGGGCTGAAAGTTAGGAACTTTACCCACTGTTAACATATAGTACTGGTTATTGGGAAGTATAGACATTTTCTGGGGGGATTTTTCTGGTAGCGGGGAGGGGTATGGGTCGAGGGTTTTGTAGGAGGATCTTTCCATGAAGGAAGTTTTCATGGGGGAAGGGACATTGCTATGAAGGGGGTGCCAGATTTCCAAGCATTGTTTAAAAACAAAGATCAGAAATTATATATAAAAAAAAATTTCAACTGAAAGTAAGGAGCAACATCAAAACTTAAAAGGACAGAAAACATTACGTATATGATAGGGTTCACCCCCTAGTCAATACCTCGCTCTTTAATCCAAAGATTTTTAGTACTTTCATAAGAGCTATTTATTCTAATTAACGGCATTTGTGATAAAGGGGTCATTTTTAAAGAATTGGAACAAAATTCGAACTTTAGCTTAAAGAGCAAGGCATTGACTAATGGGCGAAGAACCCTTTAATATGCGTATTAGAAATATATGAATATAGATGTTCGTTGCGTAGGTTAATTCGTAAGTTACGGATCTTTATTACTAATAAAAACGTTCGTAAACAAAATTAAACAAGTTTTGAGTAAGCCATTTAACCAAATAAAAGTAAAATTAATGTTCAAATTTTGCTTAATATATTAGTGAGCAACGGCTTAATTTCCATTTTTAGCATATATATTTGATATTATAAGTTATTCAGAAACATTGAATTCCTATTTTATAATTATCTGTGATTCATCTGTGCCTTTTTGCACAATATAGTTTGTATTAGTAATGACCAAATAAGATAGGAAGGTAAACGGATACAACCTGAAAAATAGCAAGGGCAATATATTGGTTATATTAGAATTGTCGTTATGAGGTATAATGATTGGATTCTAACATTAATCTATGTAAAATTCCTGAATGAATTTAGAAACCCCCCTGAAGAATGCTGAAATTACTAAGGATACAATTAAAACGATTTGCTGTTTGTATTTTCTTCTTAGTTCTTTAATTTTTTTTTGATAATCTGTTCGGTTATCTAATTTCTTCCCCCTAAAAAAAAAAAACCCTTTTCTAACCGTTTTCTCAACTTTTCTTGAGCAGGTGCGATCACAAACCCAAATTGGGTTTGTGACTAATGTAAAGATTATAATGTGAAAAATAATTGGTAAAATTAATAAAACTGTAAGAATAAAAATAAAATATGTCAGGGAAATAAATTTCAAAGCAAAAAATAAAATAAAACTAAAGGCAATAGAACCTATTTCTAAGGCAGTTTGTGCATAAATTTGGTAATGTTTAGCCTTTTCATCATCATAACACAGATCTATGATCTGTGCTACAAAATGTCTTAAAGCCCCATCGAAGCACCCTTTAAAAGCACTTCCGAGACAAAAAAGATATTGTTGCTTAGAAAAAAAAAGAAAAGGAATTCCCAAACGCCCCAATTAATAAAAAAAACATAACCACTCTTTTTTTAAATTTTGTCTTAATAGCCATTGACAGAAAATGTAAAACCACGTAACTACCTAAAGAAATGGAATGTAAAAATTCTCCACTTGCTATTTCTATACCAGGTGAATTTCGTAGTAAGGGTTTTTTTAAAATAGAAATTGAACCGTTGCTCACGATATAATATAGAAATAATGATAAGAGATACAAACGTACATACCAATATCCGTTTGTATATGTTAGCTCATTCTCATGGATGACATTGTGACTAACACTTGATGCTCTACATTGCGATACTGTACTAAGCAATTCTTCGAACACATCATCTTTTTGCTTTTCATCATCGTGAAAGTTTTTTATTTTGTAAAAATATAGAGTTGTGAGAAAGTCAAACGTGAGCGGAAAGAGTGAGGCATTGAGGAGGGGACAGCCCCTATCATATACGGACTAATTTCTGTTCGTTTTCAGTTTTAACGTCGTTCCTTACTTTCAGTTAAAAAAAACAGTTTTTTAATCTATTTTTTTAATGTTTTTTAATTAATATAGGTTTGCATTCTAATGCTATCCTAATTAGACACATCACAAGTAAAGCTCTTTTACTCTTTTTATAAATGCTTTATTTAGATACTTTTTTACCAATTCCATATTAATTTTTTTTGGAAGGGGGTCAATTCAACAATTTTGCAGGGGGTTCAAATCTGGTAACTCCCTCCCCCCCCACCGGCTGTAACCGTGTCAGACACACCTTTTATTTAAATGAAGGGTGCACCCATTATTTCTGCAATGGGTTACCTAACCTGGAAGGCGAATTTTAAAGAAAGCATGTTTCAGGGGACTAGTAATTCTGCGTTGGGTTTATAAAAACCCAAATTAAACAACAGTTTGGAAAGTAAAAGAGATTGGAGCCTATTTGAATTAATCAACAATAGAAAACTACAAAAAACAAAATAAGGAATAAATTGTACGTCTTTTTTTTCTGTGGGCTTATTTTGTTTTTTGTAGTTCTCTATTGTTGATGAATTCAAAAACCCAACTTAAACAACAGTTTGGAAGGTAAAAGAGGCTGGAGTCTATTTATTTTCCACGGCCCAGATTCGAAAACCTTAAATTCCAATGACTCCGACTCCAAGGCATTTATTCCTAACAGCTGACTCATTTACGCCGTAGACACAGTATATAAATAATAGACAGTAGGATAACGAATCAGTAATATTTGGCTACTAGTGTCTTGGTGCGTATAAAAATTCCGTCCATATACTTGTACATCCTCGTCCATTAGACCGCTGATGGCATTGAGAACCCCGGAACACGTATTTTCGCAGAAACTTTCTCAAAATATCTTTGAAACCAACTCAAGACTTCAAAACCTGCTTGTACTTTCTAAAAACATCTAATAATAATATTGCACTACTAATTACCGATTTTTATACATGTATTGGAGTAAATTAAATTTAAAACTAGATTCTTTAAAGTTTAGTGATACAGGGGGAAGCCTAATGTTTATACGTTCTCTGGAGCACTAGCATCTCGGCCCGGCTTAGTATAATGGTTGAGATATAGAATGATTCTACTGTCTATTTATTTGTATAGCCGTAAATTACGACCAACTACGACTACATAGCCCTGCTTTTCTGGACTTGGTCGACTTGTGTCAGAAAAGATAATTAAAAACAATCACTGCTTGGGACAGACAGTCATGCCGTAGATCAGACCCTAGTTCAACTATAATATCAAGCCCTCCACATAGTCTCAAGGTAGACCACCACTGACCTTCTCTCATTCTCTCTACGTTCAACTCTTAATATTGGTGGAGGAGGATCTATCTCTCGATCTGATTCTTCTTCAGTATCTTTGGCATCCAAATATTCCTCTAAAGCTGAATTCCTTGGTAATAACTCACTTGCCTCTTCTAACAACCAGCGTTTTTATAACAAAAACTTGTATGATAAACTTCATCTAATGTTGTTCATTCATTGACGCACTTAAGAACTTTTTTTTCCGTTAGTTTCTTTAAGCTTAGTGTAAGATAAGACAAAGAGAAGTGACAGAATAGACGGAAAATAAATAGTTTGGGCTATATATTTGGAAATTAGGGGGGGGGGGGGTAAAGTCTTTGGATAGTGTAAAGTTAGAAAACAATTCTTACTACATAATATGCAAAATAATTATATCTAACACATTAGGTATGCAGACCCGCTATGCTTTACCCCCTGCCCCTAATGTACAAATTTGTAGCTCTGCAGTAGAATTCTCTGATACGCTGAATATGATGGTGTGATTTTTGTGCTCTGGAGTGCTCCGGAGAACGTATAAACATTAGGCTTCCCTCTGTATCACTAAACTTTAAAGAATCTAGTTTTAAATTAATTTACTCCAATACTTGTATAAACGCCTCGCTCTGTACACTAAAGTCTGACTTTCTCACAACTCTATTTAATTAAACAATACAAAACTTTAGCATAAAGAGCGAGGCGTTGAGGAGGGGACAGCCCCTTTCATATACGAGATAATTTCTGTTCGTTTTAAGTTTTAACGTCATTTCCCATTTTCAGTTAAAAAACTAGTTTTATTTATTAAATTTTAAAGAGAAGCATCGTTTATACCAATCTTAGGGGTATTACCCCTCTACATCATCTTTTTTGTGGGTTTGTCTTAAAGTGAATTGAAAAAATAGACAGGATGGTACAAAAAAGTGGATTTCTTTCATTTGCAATGCTTTTTCTTAAAAATAAAATCACTTTGACTATAGATCAGCGACAGATAGGGAGTCACGCAAATCCTTTTTTTTGGCGCCGGATTGGTATATTGAGCTTAAGTTAAGACCAGAGCTACTGCACCACAGCCACGACTCACCACAGCCCCAAGCCTCCTGAGGCCAAGACAGCTATGCACGCTCCTCCTCTATTCCAATATATTCAAAGCATTCCTTTTTACACCCTCCCAAGAAGCTCCAATATCTCTTAAATCTTTCTTTGTGACATCCTCCCACCCCAACCGCAGACGACCAGCTTCCCTGTCAACCCTAGACGGTTGGCCGAAAAGGACAGTCTTAAGCAATCTGTCATCCTTCATCCTTAGAACGTGCCTTAGCCATCTCAACTTTTCCCTCATTATAGCCCTAGAAGGTGGAATTGAACCACACTATACGTACAGCCTACTATTTGTACGCTGTACGGAAACTCGGTCCGTCAGCCGGGTACCCAGAACAATCCGTAGGCAATTTCTCTGGAAAACATCTAGCAAATCTTCATCCGTTTTTCGGCAAGTATCGTCGTTGCAATGTGATTGACAACGAGATTTGCAAATAGGAATTTCTTAATTCAATTGAAATTGCTGGTTTACCACTCTATGACTTAAAGCTGAAGAATTTCGCGATAAATTCCCAATTTAGGTTCAATCAATACAGAAGGTATATGCAATGGAACATCCATGGTTGCTGCTGAGTATTTTTGGTATATATGACGTCATAAAAAATGATCTTTTGTCCGAACAGCTAAAGCAAAAAGCATGGAAAAAATGTCGGAGGTTATGATGAATGAAAACGAATCGCAGTGAGATCTGTGGATAGGAAACATGTGATTATAAGCGTCAAAAATGAAAGTAATTAACAACAAAATTTGTGCTTTAAACGATAGACGACAAAATCTGCTGTTAAAATACAAAGAATGGATCAAATCCTATTATAGGCTGTACGGAAACTCGGTCAGTCAGCTGGGTACCCAGAACAATCCATAGGCAATAACTCTGGAAAACGTCTAGCAAATCTTCATCCGTTTTTTGGCAAGTATCGTCGTTGCAGTGTGATTGACAACGAGATTTGCACAACAACAACGAGATAAGCGAAATTGACAACGAGATAAGCGTCACAAATGAAAGTAATGAGCAACAAAATTTGTGTTTGAAACGATAGACGACAAAACTCTTGTTAGAAGACAAAGAATGGATCACATCGAATCGTAAACGAAATCTGAAGTTTAAAGAGAAGCAATATGAAATTCAGGAGAATACAAATCCTATAAGATGCATTCATGCCAAAATTCTTAATTCAACTGAGTTTGCTGATTTGTCACCTCATGACTTCAGACTAAAGAATTTTATCCCATTGTTTTCTTTCAACAAATATATATATATATATATATATATATATATATATATAAATATATATATATATATATATATATATATATATATATATATATATATATATATATATATATATATATATATATATATATATATATATATATATATATATATATATATATATATATATATATATATATATATATATATATATATATATATATATATATATATATATATATATATATATATTCTTTGGTAATTGTAAAACTAAAACTACCAAAGAAAAAACTAATAATTATCTAGTTCAACATTTTAATAATGGTACTTGCTCAGTATCTAATCTAACTATTACAATTTTAGAAAATCTGGACCTAGAAAACTTTACTAAAAAAAAATAATAAATTACGTAGACAAGAAGAGTCTTGGATCCATACTCTGGGTACCGCGTATCCTGTTGGGCTAAATGATCGAGTTGCGAAATACGGAGAAATGTCGAATGTAGTTGCTAACTGTATTAATGGGTTAACTGAGCACCCTTCGTTTAATTGCCCCACTAAACGTAAAAACCGATTAAGAGAAAACAGGAAAAATGATAAAAAGAATTATTTAGATTTAAATGCATTTTTAATTGATTTAGGTCACATATTTGAGACTAATGGAATGACTAGTTTAATAAAATCTTTAAATAAGTTATCAAGGAATGATTTAATAAAAGTATTCTGGATTGTAAAAAATAGTACAACATGTAAGTCAAAAAATAAATTAATTTATGATGCAGTTTGCATTTTAGCTAAATCAAAATTAATTTCAAAATATAATAAATCTGATAAAATTGTAAATAAGGATAATAGATTATATTTGTCTGTTAATTTTAGTTCTAAACAAATAGAAGATATTAATTTGCCAAGAATCTTAAACCAGCGGAGAGTAAGGAATGCCCTTCCATGCAATTTGGTGTATAATGGTAGTCCAAATTTAACATATAAATTTTCAAAAACAATTGGTCAAATGATTTTTAACTATAATTCAATACTTAAAAAACTGGACAGGGAGAGTAATTGGAAACCTGTTTGTAATTGTGAGCAATTTTTACCGTATGTGGATCAAACTTATGAGCATATTCTAACGGGGAATTTGTCCATTATAAAGCATCATGATCTTCCAAATATAATGAAAATGGGTGCTAAGTTCCGTATTTCTTACCGCATAAGGCCAGCAGATATTTTTAGGGGATTAAAGAATAATTTAAACTTATTTATTGATAATTGGTACAAGAAGGAGAAAATTACTAAAGATAGATTTCAGAATTGGATAAATTTGATTTTGACTAGTGTAAGAAATAGCATATGTAGAATTAATCCAACAGATTCTGTGAAAAATTCAATATTTTATAATGCCAATATGAAACAAGCAATTGCTAATATACAGAATGAATTTATAATTATACCAGTTGATAAAGCTAGCAATAATTTTGCCATGATTTGTCAGAAACTATTGTGATATTTTATCAAAAGAGTTACAAACAACAAATACATACGAAAAGGCCCATATGGAGGAGAATAGTTTAATTGAAAATATAAAAGAAAGAATTTTGAAAAAATTCAATATTAAAATAAATGATAATGATAAACAGTTTCCTTTCTTATATTGGACGATAAAATTTCATAAGAATCCACCAAAACCACATTTTATTACTGGGGCAGCAAGGTGTCCAACCAGATTTGCATATATTATCCAGGTATTCTCGTATATTCTGTGAAAAATTAAAGTTCACCGATGCGTGTTTTAATTTATTTATTGAACTGGTTTCTATAAATCTCCCTTTGAATACTTTTAACAAGTCGTCAACCATATTAATTGGCAAGTTGGCGTTTTTGCCTATGGTCTGTTCGATCTGTTTTAGAAAAGTTAAGGCCTGGCCTTTTAATAGTAGTAGGAGCATGTCTTTTAACGCTCCAACGTCTGTTTTTGTAAGTTGTACAAACTGGGTCAATTGGATATTAAATTCGTCAATATCTGACTGACCATTGTACTCTGGTATAGATTTTGCTATCTCTATATTTTTTGCAACTAACTTTTGCACTATTAATAACTCACTGATTTCTTCCATTTTTTTTGAATAAATTGGAAATAAATTTATATTTTTTTTTCTTAACCTATTTTGAGGAGGCTATTATCTCCTAAGAGATATAAGGGTTTTCCTATCGTAGCTTGGCGGCAATAGGCCTAATCACTTTTCTTATATGTCTGTATCGTTCCCAATAATTAAATCAAATTACAAAGTTTCATAGCCTAATTAGTTCGCAAGTTTTTTTTTCTCCAAATTCCGACTCGCGCCATTTGTAGCGATAAAAGATTTGTACTTGTGGCGGTAGAAATTTCTCCGATAGATCCGCTTATAGCGCTTGAGATTGTGTCAACTAGGCTAGCGCCGCTCTCAATTAATGGGAGAAGATCGAATATGTAGATATATAAATGTGGCCTCTTCTTTCTCGAGCTATCTGGAGATCAGATTCCTTTGGGAGCATTTACCTTGGAGACTTACGAACTAATTATCTATCATCAGGCTAGCTGCAGACATATAAAATGAAATAAACACAGATAAAAAAGACAATAGATTTATTGAACTTAAATACTTAGTTGCACAGCAACGGGTCCCTTCAATGACAATAATGGTGACCGAGATGAAAGAGATAAAACTTTTATCTCAATGGATCTTCTTCAACTTTACGAATAATCTGAAAAAGCACATCTACCCCACTACCAAACGCAGTTCTTTCGTCCTGCGCTGTAAGGACTGGCTTGCCATTGGCTCACGTGACCCAAGGACGCGAATCCTCATCCAATAATTTCTTTAAGATGTTTCCAATGATTCAGGCGTTCACACAGTTTTTTTGCCATTTAAACTTCCTTAGAAATATCGTACGTAGCATTTTTGCTACTAATTATCTTAGCGAAACTCGAGCGACTAGCGTCGTTGTTTGACTGAAGCTAGAATGCAATTTCTCTTTTTGCTGATTAAGAATTTTGACTCTTGGAAGCGGTATTTGAACTCAATTAGAGGACGTTTAATTTCTGCCCGAATCATCTTTAGAAGGAAAAAATCCTTTATTTTAAATATATGGCATTTTACTCATGGTGCACTCCAATCACTTTCGATTATTAAAAAAGGCCCTAACCCTTTCAATTTTTAATCGAATAAGCCCTTTTCACCGTTTCTATTACAACTAATGGCCATCTCAAAATTTCTATACTATACATTTTGGGAAAATAATCCGTGTGGGGAGGGGGAGGGAGGGCGTGGTATATGACCTCCGATGACTTTGAATCTTAAAAGGGGCACAAGAACTTCTGATTACCTACCCAATGAGGTCCCTCCAAAGTTTATAATGACCACTCTTTCTATAAAAACCTTTTATGCCCCAGGGCATAACTTACAACCCTTGGGCTGTGGGGGAGGAGGTGTCATCTTCAAAGACATAATAGTGCTTATCGTTTAGCTGGAACGCACACGACAAGAACTGCATATAGTCTCAAAGATCCTAATGCAAATTTGGGCTCCACTGCCTAGTGAGGTATTGCTAACTACGTGAAAAATATTTACACTTTTGTTTTCTGGGGTTGAAGGGGCAAAAAAAGGTACTTAGGCTACGTTACGTAATTAATATATGCTGTGCTTTACACCCCCCCCCTCATGTGCAAATATATAGCCCAAATTTTGTTCTAAACTATTATATTTTCATATCATTTATTTTCATTACATTAGCATTACGCATACTTATATTCTTGCGTGTGAAGAAGTATTTTTGCTCTTGACATATGCAAGCAAAATTAGCAAGCTTTCCCTCATGAGAAATATCAAAATTCAAGATTAATATTTGTGTCTTCTTACACAATTAATAAATCTTCAATTGGTCATAAGCGGAATAGAACTTCATGACTCTTCTTTAAACTGATAGGAAGACATGTCTGTGAGGAAGACACCCCCCCCTAAAGCTCTCAAGAAAAGGGTTGTAAGTTATGCCTTTGAGTCATTTAAGATTTTTATAAAAAGGATTACTGTACATGCTCTGGAGGGGACTCATTGGATTGGTATTCATAAGTTCTAGTGCACTTCTTAAGAGTCAAAGTGATCTCAGCACAGCTACGCACAATTAGAGATCTCAGCACAACTACAGCTACAACCCTTTTTATAAAAACCTCAAATACGACAAAATATATATCCCCTCATAGCCCTTAGGGCAAGGGTTGTAACTTATCCCCTGGGGAATACAAGGATTTTATAGAAAGCGTTGTCGAAGAAACTCGAAATTGCTCATTCAATTGGAAATGAATGGGATAGGGCTCTTTTTAATTATCAAAAGTGATTGAAAGGCTTGATATTTTTCTAGTAAAATCGATATGGGTACAATATATTACTATGTTATTTTTTGCTGAAAACAGGGCACTTTGTATCTAAAGAGTTGTTGCATGAACTTCGAACAGGGCTCGTTCGATTGAAAATAGAAAAGGCTAATGCACTTTTTAATTGGTCGAATTTGATTGGAGGGCAGCTAGTCCCCCTTTTGCACCCATTCTCCCATTTGCCCATCATGTTTAAAAACTGAATGTTGCCTTAAGATTGAATCAAAATGCACTGTGTTAATACTAATTCCCAATAATGCATGTCAGCAGTATCCCAAGAATGACTGAGGGGATTATATTCAAACTTTTGGGGCTACTTCTGCTCTTAGAATTTAACCAAATCAAAATAGCGTAGGTTTATTTAAGTTATCAAAGAAGTAAACCGATTTTTTTGCGAATGGCATCAAGTTTTCTATTTCAGGTCAACTAGAGGAGTTATCAAACTAAATTAAACACTACTATTTGTGTCCAGATTTTTCAAAGGGTGTATGTTGTTAAAAATTGCTGAAAATTTTTCTTCAGCGTACAAATGGTAGGGTAAACTATAAAGTCTTAAAAAAACAAAAGAATAAAACGAACAGAAATTATTTTGAAAAAAACTTTCTCCATAAAATAAGTTTTTCAAAGAAAATTCTACTTTAAGGATAGACGCTAAGAAAAATACTGGATCTGATACTAATTTTAATTGGATGTGTATGAGAAAATGGTAAGCGTGAGAGGGGGGCTACTATAGAAAAAAATCTTTGATTTAGAAAGAACTTTATTAAATATAGGTACAACAATAATAATAACCCCTGATACATTTAATTTTCCTCGATATATTTCACCAGTGTATCTAAATCAGCTTGAAGTCTATTTGTATACGCTATTTTTAGTTTCGCAGCGAAGCATTACTGCTCCTCCAATTTAAATTTGCTTAATGATATCACATATCTGACATACATATTGCCCCATTCAAGGGTTAGTCGACATCCTCGTGTAATTTCCACTGCTATGTTGGTACATTCGCCTTTTTATCATTGCTGCTACCTGTTCAATCATCAAGCTCCTATAGTTTAAGCATAGTACTCATTTTCTATGCTAATATCTTGTCAAATAATAGAATAAAAAAAACTAAACTGGTCTCTCTCTGAATTCAACTGTCTTACTAATGTGAACTACAATGAAAATCATTCTTCATATGGGATCTGGTTGCTATGACCACGTAGCTATGCTAATTTAGTCACCGTATTTTGAGTACCCTCTGTATCAATTGTCTTTGATTAGTCCAGAAAATGAATCTAGCTGCAAAAACCTGTCTGGTTGCCTTATAGAATCTCGTCCCACTCTACGTCAGATGTAAGATCACTAACTTCATCTGATGTCTTGTCAGATGTCATGTCAGATTCTTCGATGTCATGTTGCTCCTGATTTGGCTCCTTGATTTTTTTCCTTGGTCGTTTTTTAATGTGATCACAAAACATATATATATATATATATATATATATATATATATATATATATATATATATATATATATATATATATATATATATATATATATATATATATATATATATATATATGTATATATATATATATATATATATATATATATATATATATATATATATATATATATATATATATATATATATATATATATATATATATATATATATATATATATATATATATATATATATATATATATATATATAAGTATATTAAAATGATAGATTGCGTCATTAAAATGACGCAATCTTTAGGCTTATGCGATATACCAGGCGAGGTCTGAAGGTCCGAGTTACTTGTGACCTCGCCCGATGATTGACAAAAACAGACTAAAGATAAAGACTAAAAACTGCAGGTGCAACTGGCATATTAGCATTTGACAACTGCGTTAAAAAAAAAGAAAAAAAAAATATCTAATATTTCAATTCCTCCGGTTCCTCCATGCATATATTGACACAAGCAGCCATAAAGGCACAAATACAATTATACAAGAAAATAAAAGGTTTTGTGAAGACAACGTTGTCGTAGAAACTTCAAAAAGGGCTCATTCGATTAGAAACTTGAATGACTAGATCCCTTTTTAATAGTCGAAAGTGATTCTAAGGCAACTGACACCCCTTCCACGCCCACCGTTTCCCCAATCACATCCAATCTAAATGTTAATATAGCCATTTTGTTCAATATAGTTGAAAGTTCTGGAAAATATATGTTTGAGCAGGACACTCCCCCAACAGTCTTCAAATGAGCCCTCAGAGAGGGCTCATTTGACTGGAAATTGAAAGTTCTAGTTCACTTTTTAAGCGTAAAAAGATATTGGAGGGTAACCAGCTCCCCCCCCCCATAAAAACAAAACATTTGTTCCGAATGTATCCAATAAAAATTTTAAGATAGCTAATTTGTTAAAAATAGTTCAAAGATCATATAAAAAAATTCCGGTGTTGACACAACCCACCAGGACCTTGGGGTAGGCGAGGTAAGTTATGTCCCGGGGGAATACATGGGTCTTATGGAAGGGATGCTCGTCAAAAGAGATCAAAGGGCAATCAGCCCCCCACGCCCTTTTTCCCCAAACCCATCCGATAACAATTTTGAGATAGTAATTTCGTTAAAAATAGTTCAAACATCAGATTATAAAAAACTCCGAGGTTGACACAAACCTATTTTTTCACTTTTATGTTGTTACTTTGATACCAGTTTTGATACTTTGATGAACATTTGATTTTGAAAAAATTGTTTGATTTTGAATAAAGGAATTCTTAAGAACTTGAAACTTTTTGCAATAAAAAACGAAAAAAAATTAATAAAAAAAAAACTTTCCGAAAAAGATATTTTTCAAAGATTAGTAAAGGCCATTTTTCAAATAAGATCAGCAGATACAAATATCTGTTAAAATTAAATATATATATATATATATATATATATATATATATATATATATATATATATATATATATATATATATATATATATATATATATATATATATATATATATATATATATATATATATATATATATATATATATATATATATATATATATATATATATATATATATATATATATATATATATATATATATATAATATATATATATATATATATATATATATATATATATATATATATATATATATATATATATATATATATATATATATATATATATATATATATATATATATATATATATATATATATAGTACTGAACTAGTTTTCAAGAGGTCAACATCTAACTAATCGGATTAAATTTCATTCGAACAAATAGCATCTAAAGTGAAATTCTTGTATTGCTTGCAAAAGCTTTTGCCAGTGGTTATTGAATTTTTAATTGAATTTTGGACTGAAAGTGGAATTACGATTTTAGGATTCGTTCGTTAAATGCTGTTTTTATAGCCGAGCGAAATTTAGGCTGGGTTGTGCCTTGCAAGTTTGGCCGGTTACGGAAGCACCCGTGAAGCACATCCCTCACGTAAAGATAAGTCTTTTTCATTTTTGATCTTCATTTCTGATTTAAAATGGACGATAATATTAATGCATTATTAACGCAAATTCAAGCAATTAATTTGAAGTTGAATATTATTGACCCGATGTCAAGGCAGGTCATTTCAATGACGTCGGATGTGGCTTAGTTTGGAAATAAATTTGAAAATGTTGCGTCGTTAATCCAAAATATTCAAAGGGAATCGCAGTTGGTTTGCAGAGATGTGTCAAATGTACGCGAAGAAGTTGGATTAGCACTGAGAAAAATTCAGTATTTATAAACTGATACAAAGCGAAGAAACATAGTGCTTTATAGCTTTTCGCCACAGCAAAGTGGGTGCTCACTTCTGGAAGATGTTGTCAGTGCTTTGATTGCGGGAATTCCGAATTTAAATCTCCGTCTTTTTGATGTGCGTGACGCTATCAGACTTAAAAGTTTAATGACAGTCCGTCCTGTAGCGATCAAATTTGCAAGTGTTGCAGGGCGGGACCGTGAATTAAAATCAGGTTTTCTTTTGCGAAGGTTGCGATTATCAATTAGTCCTGATTGCACGGAACGTGAGTTGATTGCCAAAAAAAAACTAAAAGAGATTTTAGAAGATACAAAGACTGAGGGTTTTGTTGATGTGAAATTACGAGGACTTAAGTTGTTCATCGGTAGCCAGGATTTCATGTATAATTACACAAGTGACCTTGTTGAAGAACAAAAACGTAACACCGCTCATGAAAGTATAAATCCTCCTAGTAGAAACCAAGCTGAACCCCCTCCCCCCCCAGAATAGTTCACACTCGGCGCCACCACCAGACATGGGCATGGTCGGTCGGGAAATCTATAGCAACATGTCCCCTGAAGACGACGGTAGCTTGGCATATCCGTCTAATGCTAGAACTAGATCTGAATTTTCGGTAACTGAATCTTCGGTTGTATCTTTTAGTTCCGCAACCTCTGGAATGGGGGAAGAAGATCTTAATTTGGTAATGTCTTTAACAAAAACCCCAGCTGCAGGGGGATCGCAAGCTATCCCAGCACTAAAGCAGCGTAATCCCGCGAAACGCTCGAATGCGGAAATTATTAGTCCTGATAACAACGAACCAATGAGGGTAAACCGCCCAAGACCCACAGAGTATAGTGTCAGAGTAAACTCAGGTGATGATGACGCTAAGCTGGCGATAGTAGCAAAAAAACTTTTCCGTCCAAGACAGCAAGAACCGACGATGGAAAATGAGGCGGTATTGGGAAATTTGTGCCATGGTGAAAATTCTCTATTAAATGTGTCACATTGGAACATACAAGGGTTCACGCAAAATAAGTTTAAGGACCTGGTTGAAGCTTGTAGTCCTCAAGTTATTTCACTTGTTGAAACGAGGTCTGGAGAAAATATTATAGTTAAGAGTTATAGTTGTTTTAGTGCAAATCGTAAAATGTCGAGAAATTGTCGCTATTATGGAGGTGTATCGTTGTTTGTTTCAGATGTTTTTTTGTCATTTAATGATGTGATCCGGCTAAAAAGTGAGTCTTGTAACTTAGTTTGGGTAAGAATTTCACGGGGGAAAAGAAGTCATGTGTTTTGTTCTGTGTATATCCCTCCAGAAAGTAGTTCTTTTTCAGAAGAGGATACATGGGAGATATTTCAAAGAGTTGCATATTTTTTTGACAAAGTTTCCTGCCGATGGCTTTTTCTTTTAGGAGATTTCAATGCATACACTGGGGAGTTGCAAGAACCATGGTCTTGCCAATTTGAAGACCATACTTACTTGGAATCTCGTTGTAATGGAATGGGTGATGAAAAAATGGATGAGATCCCTCCAAGGACTAGTAAGGACCATCGCCGAAAAAATAGGTGGGGAAGTAAACTTTTGGAAATTTGTGGTAAGGAAAATTTAATTATAGTTAACGGGAGGATCGGGAGGATAAAGAGGGGGGAGAGTTTACTTGCTTTTTTGGGAAGTATCCAAGTGTAGTAGATTATATAGTTGTAAATAAGTCTCTTTGGCCAGATTGTGCTTGTTTAGGGGTGGTCCCGGTTTTGGGTTCTGATCACCTGCCGATAAGGTTGTCTTTGAAAGTGTTAAAAAAGAGGGCATTAAAGAGGTCATTGGGGGTTTTAGGAGCAAGGTATTAGAAGAAGGATTAGAAGTTAAAGATCCATTGAGGCTAGAATCACAGGAAGAAGAGAAGGATAAGGTTAAGCTGTTAGGAGATGAATTTCAGGCAGGACTAGAGAAGGGAGAAATATTGACAAATGTAGGAAAAATAGAAGAGTCATTAAAGGTATTAATTGATAGTTCGTATGAAGTAGGTGTTACTACAGCTCAGAAACAACCACGGATGTTAAATGGTTTTTTTGATGGTGAATGCGTAGAGAAAAAATCAGAGTTGGTGCAAACATTGGAGCTACTGAGACAATGTTCATATGAGGAGAGGTAATATCTTTATAATATGTATAAAAGCCGAAGAAAAGAGTATAAGAAACTGTTAAAAGTGAAGAAGTATAAATTTCAAGAGGAGGAAGCAGAGAGAATGAAAAGGGAATTTAGGAATAGTAACAAAAATGATTTTTGGAAAATAATAAAAAAAATCAGTTACAAACGCTTCTGACAAGACGAGTATGCCGCCGGCGGAAAGTTAGCCAAAATTAATCGAAAGCAAGATGACAGAAAGAGAGGAAACGGATAGCCTGAGTCGGTGGGTGGTCGGCGAAAACCTTGCGGAATTCCCTCTAAAGGAAAAAGATTACAAACTACTGCAGCCTTTCACAGGCGAGAAAATATGGAATTCGCTAAAGAAGATGATAGGGACCTCAGTAACAGGAGTTGATGGCATCCCAACAAGGCTCTGGAAGTGGTCTAGGGTATATTTGTTGCCTTTGTTATCAATGTTATTTTCAAGTGTCCTTAGCAAGTTGGTTTGGCCTCAACAGTGGAATATTTCAATAGTTTTACCACTTTTTAAAAAGGGAGACCGAGCATTGCATAAGAATTATAGAGGGATTCATTTAGGAAATAGCCTTAGTAAATTATTTTATAAAGTGTTAGTGGCTAGATTAGATAGTTGGCTTAAAGAATCAAATAAGTTAATAGAAATTCAGGTAGGGTTTCGAGAGGATTATAGTGGTGTAGATCAGATATTTATTTTGTATGGGTTTATTAGGAAGTATATGAGGAAAAGGGATGGTAGGCTATACGCAGCTTTTTTGGACCTGCGAGGTGCGTTCGATGAAGTTTCACGAGATTTGTTAGTAGAAGGACTTATATAGTTAGGGCTGCTAAGAAGTTTTGTAGGATTCGTTGTTAAAATGCTTTTGGCTGTTAGAATGGCATTTAAGGCAGGAAAGTCTTAACTCTAGAGCGGTTGTCAGTAAGTTAGGGGTTAAACAAGGTTGTGCAATTTCACTTAGGTTGTTTTCCCTGTATCTTAATGATATAGAAGATTATATGGCAGGGCAGGGAGCCCCAACTCTAAATCTGTCTGCAATGCAGGTGTTCGCTCTGTTATTTGCGGATGATATAGTATTGGTGGCTAAAGATGGGCCTGACCTTCAAAAACTGCTAGGAATGGTGTCCTCAATCCTAGATGAGAAGCGTTTGGTCCTAAATGTCACAAAGTCAGTAGCTATGGTATTTCGACAACATGGAAATATAGAGGAAAGGTTTAGTGTAGGAGAAGAAGTGCTTAAAGTAGTTGAAAATTTTGTTTATTTAGGATGCAAGTTTACTTCAAATAGTAGGTGGAAAGGGCAAATTAATTATTTAGCTAGTAAAGGTCTTAGGGCTATATGGCTAGTTTTAAAGAGTAGTGTTTTGAAAGTAGGCCTGACAGACCTTAGGCTTCAAAAAAGGATATTCCAGACTAAGCTAGCTTCCGTAATGTCTTTTGCAGCAGAGGTGTGGGATATGGAGAAGGCTGATAAGGTAGACAGGTTACAGTTGATGCAATTTAAGTGGTTAATGGGGGTTAGTGATAAGTTTAATCTTGTAGTATTAAAAGGTGATTTAGGTTTGTTATCATTAAGGGTGGGAAGGTTAGTGCGGATAGTAAATTATTGGGGAAGGATTATAAATCTGCCTAGTAGGAGGCTAGTAAAGAATGCATATGAGGAGATGCTAGTAGATGGCAGGAAAAGTTCCTGGTCAAACCGGGTTAGAGAGACTATTGATAGTTGTGGGGTTCTAGTGAGTATTGGAATGAAGGATAGGGGCTCGGTGTGGAAGTGGGGCTAGTTGCAAAAAAAGTAAAGGATAGACTAATAGAGCTGGAGATCCAAAGGTGGCAGAATCAGGAATCATCCTCGGCGTCCCTGGGGCTGTATGGGCTGGCAAAGGAGGTTTGGGGGGAGGAAGTTTACTTTAAAGCGGGGATGAGTAGTGAGGATTTAAGATGGGTAATTTCGGTTCGTGGTAATTTTTTGGGTATTGGAGAAAGGAGGAAATATATTGGGAATTATAGGATAAAAAATGGTCCTTACCAGTTTCCTATGTGTGGAGAGGAGGAAGATCTGATCCATTTTATGGGTACATGCCAGGAGTTAAGAAATTTGAGGAGGGAAGTGTTATTCAACAGATTTTGGAGGGGTGGATTGGCTTGAAAAATTTTTAAAAAGTAGAAATTTTGATGATTTTAGAAGGTTGGGTAAATTTGTAAGAGTGGGTATGGCACATAGAGAAACTGTTTTGATGAATTGTGAGTAATTTATTGTGTGTGTGTGTTTTTTTTTTTGTATTTATTTTTGTTTTGTTATTTTGTCATGGCCCGAAAAAGCTTTTGTTGCAATAAATATCTATCTATCTATCTATCTATAGTTAGTCGCTACGTGTTAGCAAAATTTAAAATTTTCCCTAGCGTAGAGATCTATATCTGTAATGGTTAATATTTTTGTTCACTATGTTGAATAAATAGAAAAAAAATTAAATAAATGGACGAGGAGAATGTATTTAAGCCCATTCTCACATTCATTGTTTATATTATCTTTTAAAAGAAACATTTAATGTTCAATTTCCAAAATATTCCTTTGATTACCTTAAATTACCTTACCTTAAACCGAATTGCCCGATTTACAGATAATACAATCCTACAGGATAATAAGGAATTATCCTGTAGGTGGCGGTTAGTCAAAATACTGAGCCAACGTGTCGGCTGCATCCCATTCTCGTAGCCATCCCAATCACCAATCTTTGTCCACACCTCCCTTGAAGGCCTCCACACTAGGGGCTGAGACTGCTCCTTCGCTTAGGGAGTTCTAAAGTTCGCTTAGGGAGTTATGAAAATAAGGATTTATTATAATTAATCCTTAATTTTAATTACTTTAATTATGATTCTATACAGCCAAGATTCAACCCGTTGCTTAAGAAAAACACATTTTATCATGTAATTATTTATATTATCTTCTAAAAGAAACATTTAATATTCGATTTCCAAAATATTCCTTTTATTTTCCTTAATCCTTAATTTTAAGTTCTTTAATTATGATTCTAAACAGTCGAGAGTCAATCCGTTGCTGTAAAAAATAAATAATAAATAAATAAAAAAAAATGGAAGTTTCTTAACTACTAGTATCTTTAATTGTCCTTCCTTTTTTCTTAAACACAAGAAATCAGAATTTAACAAAAAATAAGATAAAACTATCACGTCGCTGCTTACCAGACCGTGGAAGCCTAACGTTCATGATAAGAGTTTAAATTCCTCTCGTGTTCTCGGAACCGTTTTACTTCTGCTCTTTTTGCGTAAGATGTGAAAATTACCGTAATTCTGCCTGCAAGATCCTACAATTTCCCTTTATTAGAATAAAATCTTGGGATTGAGTGTTAACTATATGTGAAACTCAACATATTTTGCATGAACACATTAATAAGAGAACCTTCAAGAAAATACAAATTTGTTTTTTTTTTGTTTTTTTTTATCACATCACAATGAACTGAATTACATAATTCTAGAAAACAGACATACATAGACAGACAGAGCAAAAGAGGGAGCAAAAGAGGCACAATTTTAGCGTCTTTTGAAAATTTTTCTTGGAGGGGTCCTTTCGACCCAGAGGCTGCACTGTAATTATTCTGACCGAAATATTTTAATCATTCCGTTTTCTGTTAGGCATAGCTTGGCTACCTATCTACTAAACTACATCTGTGAACCTTCTGTCTTACATGGACTATTGGCATAAATGTGGCTGTCACATGAAACACTAGTGGGGCTAGTTACATGAAACACTGACCTTTCCAGTGACACTGGGGCCAACCCAATGACTCTGGGTTGGGATCGTGGCACCTCTGGAGGCATATTTTTTTTAACCTTCAGTCATTTTGGTTAAAATGTATATCATTGAATCTTGACCCGATGCTATTTGGAGCCCCGCATGGCTTCGTGAAGGAGATACTCCCCCTCATGCCCTGTATAGAAGTGTGAGACCTAGGCTGTTAATACATATTTCTTTCATGAAGTCACCGAAAGACTGTTGAAACATTAAAAAAAAAAAAAAAAAACTGTGTATTAGTAATCGCCTGCCAAATAGTGAGCACATATTTGGGGCACCCTCCATCGAAACATACTCTTTAGAATTAGTTTGAAGGAACTGAGGAAGAACATTTTGGACAACCTGACATAAAAACACCGTTTGAAGCCTCATACCCCTCTGATAAAAAACAAGTTCTGTTTTTAAAGGTAAAGGTTGAGCCTTTGCACCGCCAATAGTTAAATCTATGCTGCTGCAGTGTTTTCTTTATAATTTTTATCTCATGCGAAAGTCCTCTACCCTATTACCCTAAAAAAATCTCGTTAAACGTATAAATTATCTTAGTCTTGACTTAAAATTTCATACGCCTCAAGATTTTTTTTTTTTTAAATTGAGGTTCAAATCTCGTTTTCCCTCTTATATCTCCGTAAATCCCCTGTTACAAGGGCCATTTTCTGCACTTTTTAACTGTTTCTGGGAAGACTCCATTGATCATAGACAGGTTATATTCACAATATTATATATTCTATTAGACGAAGGGGTATTAGTTGTAAAGGCTTGAGTAGATGGCAGGGAGGGCAGGGAGATATAGATTGGAAAGTAGTCTGGCAGATCAGAGAGTATTATTTTGGAGGACGGGTGGTTTCCCAGGGAAGTGGATACAAAAATGTTATCAATTACAGTAGCGGTAAACCTAATAGGATCAACTCTAGTCGGAAAAAGGATTGTTGGAAGAAGACCACTTGAGGTAAATGTTTCAAAGAAGGTATCACAATCATTATTATTGCTAACATCTAGTAAATTACAATTGAAGTCCCCAAAAACTATTGCCTTCTTTTGTCGTAAATTAATAAAACTTGAAAAGTCATCAAACAGATTACAAAAGAAAGGTGTCGTATATGAGGGTGGTTTATAAAACAATGAAAAAATAAAAGAATTGCCGTCAACACTTATGTCTACAATTATTAAATAAATGCATCTATTATTTATAGGTTGCGAGAATAAGTATTCACAGTCTAATAGCCTGGTGAATTTTAGACTTGACCGGATGTAAAGAGAAATGCCGCCAGAGGACTTGGTTAATTTTCTTTCAATAGGAATAGCTTGAGCGCCAGGGAGGGAAAATTCATTAATATCATCAATTTCTGAAAGCCACGTCTCCGCTATTCCAATTACGTCGAAAGGGCAGTAACCGTTAATTAAAATTAAATTTTTAAAATTAGTCCACTTATCTCGTATGCTTCTGATTTTAAAGTAAATTACATTAAGTTTGGTCTCTTCCATTAGCTTAGGTTTTACATTTAGCTTAGGTTTAAGGGGCTATCGGGGCTCGCTAAGGGGTTAGTGGGCAAATTATTTTGGTCACCGTAATAGTTAAAACAACATTATTGCACAGTGATAAATTCGTGAGAAACGTAAAATCTTGCATAATACACATTTAAATATCCATTGTGGTCAGAGTTTCATCATTTCCTTGATTTGAATATTGAAATTCTCCTTCAGCCGAATATCATTGGTGGTAATTTTGACTGGGATGAAAAGTTTGCCGTTTTTTTCTTAGATTTCTTGGCTTTGACTAGGGCAGTGGCACCGATTCGATTTGCAGTTGAGTCAACAGGTTTAACTAGCTTCGATGTGGAATCTATGTCCTTTTTGATGGAAGATAGTTGAGCTATAGCTGTTTGTGAGATGTCATCACCTAGAAGCTTAGTGATAGCTTTCTTCTTGAGAATATTTTTGGCTCATTACTAACCTCATTTAAGTGACTGACTGTGAGATAAGTTGCAAGTCTTTGCCATTCTTGGCAACTTTCGGATGAATGGAGGGCAGGATGTAGGAGTAAACTAAGGTAAGGGATGGGCGGACTGACTAATACCTTGAGTATGAACATTGTTTGCCTCTTTAGGAAATGATACTGTATTTGCATCTGTGTATTTTTGTAGTGTCTACAGCAACTGTTGTTCGGCTTCTACTGGGCCGATGGGGTGTGGGTTGCCAAGGGATTCTTGCAGCTACAACTGAGTAGGGTAGGTTCATTTTATCCGATGTTCTAAGGATTACGACTCGCTTTTGGTGAGCCGGGTAAGATTGTTTTTGGAGGGCTGTATGTCCCTTACGGTTACAATTTCTGCAGAAAGGGTTTGACTCAGGACATTCACTAATTGCGTGGCCTGTTTTCCCACACTTAAGGCAAGACGGTTGGGACTCTTTGCAGTGTTTTCTGCAAAGAAACTCTTGTGTGGCCGTGGGCCAGACAAGTGGAGCATTGTAGGGGCTTAGGCTTATAAATCAAACAGTTCGTGGTAACGAACTGTAAGTAAGGAGCGACCCGGCTCAATGGTAACCGAAACTCTAAAAAACGGGATTTTGATACCAATAAATACACCAAAAGAATCAGATTTTAATTCTGATTTCAAATATATAAGTTTCATCAAGTTTAATCTTACCCATCAAAAGTTACGTGCCTAAGAAAATTTGGCTGATTTTCGAAAAAAGGGGGAAAGACCCCCTAAAAGATATAGAACCTCAATGACATTCACAAAATCACACCATCATATTCAGCGTATCAGAGCACCCTACTGTAGAGGTTTCAAGCTCCTATCGACAAAAATGTGGAATTTTACATTTTTTGCCAGAAGAAAGATCACGGATACGTGTTTACTCGTTTTTTTATTTTTTTGTTTGTTTGTTTGTTTTTTTTTTACCCAGGGGTGATCGTATCGACCCAGTAGTCCAAGAATATCTTGGGATGGCTCATTGGAACGGAAAATAAAAGTTATATTTCCATTTTTAATTTAACAAAAAATATGGAGGCCAACTAGGCCCCCTCCCACGCTAATTTTTTTCCCAAAGTCACCCGATCAAAATTTTGAGATAGCCATTTTGTTCAGCATGGTCGAAAATATGATAAAAATGTCTTTTAGGATGACTTGATTTTCCAAAGTCCCCAGGGGGAGGGCTGAAAGTTATGAACTTTACTCAATGTTAACATATAGTATTGGTTATTGGGAAGTATACAGACTTTTTCAGAGGAGATTTTTTTCTGGTAGGTGGGGAAGGAGAGGGCCGGGGGATATATGGATGGATCTTTCCATGAAGGAAGTTTTTATGGGGGAAGGGACATTGCTATGAAGGGGGTGCCGGATTTCCCAGCATTATTAAAGAAAAAGATCAGGAATTAAATAAAAAAACAAGTTTTTCAACTGATCAACTGATTGTGATTAAGAGGTTATTTTTAAAGAACTGGAAAAAAAATTCGAACTATAGTTTAAAGAGCAGGGTATTGACTAGGGGGCGAACCCCCTAATATACGTGTTAAAAATTTATGAATATAGAAGTTCGTTACGTAAGTTAATTCTAGGTTACGTATATTTATTACTAATAAAAACGTTCGTAAATAAAATTAAACAAGTTTCGAGAAAGCCATTTAACCAAATATAATATGCAAATTTTGTTTTAATTATTCATGTACGGTGAGCCAAAATCAAAACCTGCATTAATTCAAAAACGTTCAAAAATTAAATAAAAAAAACAAGTTTTTTAAACTGAAAGTAAGGAACGACGTTAAAACTTAAAACGAACAGAAATTATTCCGTATATGAAGGGGCTGTCCCCTCCTCAACGCCTCGCTCTTTACGCTGAAGTTTGACTTTCTCACAACTCTATTTTTTTAAACAATAAAAAAACATTAGCGTAAAGAGCGAGGCGTTGAGGAGGGGACAGCCCCCTTCATATACGGAATAATTTCTGTTCGTTTTAAGTTTTAACGTCGTTCCTTACTTTCAGTTTAAAAAACTTGTTTTTTTTATTTAATCTTGTAAAAAAGGGACATACCGTACAAGAATATTTCTCTGTTTAGCTCAACTTTGCAGGAAATGAGGACCGAACGGCTTGGATGAAGGAGTCCTTCTTTGTTTAAACTTAGTATTATTGCAGTTGAAGGATTTATGAGAAAGCCTAAAGAATATATTGGTTCAGTTTGTATTTCCTCCACTTTTACACTGGTATCAACACCATATAGCACATACTTGTGTAACTTTTTCACATCTTTTTTTGTGGCTAAAATTTTCGAGCCATCAAGAATTATTTCTTTGTATTTTACAGGACATGGTTTGCCGCCTGAGAAGACGTAAAGTAAATATCAATAGACTCGTCCTGGTTGAAAACAAGTTCAAAATTTACCTTGGCGATCAGAAAGACAGCTTTCCGAATTTGCATTATTCGATCTTTTGAAAAGGGTTGGCCATTGGTTTTCTTGATTGAGACAGTATAATAATTGAGGTAATCTGTAGCACTAGTTTCTTGTACACTTGAAGAGAGGGGTTGCACTATCACTGGCGAACGAGTTTTATCCTTTTCCCTCTTTTTGCCAGGCGTCTCACCTCTTTGATTAGAGTTAGTTGCGGCTAAGACCTGAATTCCGGACAAGTGGCTAACTGTTTTGGAGCGCGTAGTTAGGGGGGGGGGGGTCTAGGAAGAGTTTTAGAAGTAGGTTGGAAGGTCGACTGGCCAAGGGTTTCAGTGGGAGTATCCTTCTCGGGTGGTAGCCTTAGGGGCTGGTTTTTTCCCGACATCTATTCTGACGAGACACTGCAGATTCACGAACTGTTAATCAGTCTTAATTCAAGGTTACTTGACCAAAGGTAAAAAATCAGTTATGGAACTAAATTATTCACTATGATAAATAATAACTCTCTTTGTATGAAGTGAACAATCCCTCACAATTAAATCCGCAAGTTAACTGCGCAATCTAACAAAGTACAGTGCAAAAGATAATCCGATTAGGTTCGTAAGTTAGTTCCTTTTAGTTCAGATACTAACTAAACTCGTACTGAGATTTTCAAATCTAGGATTTCAGAGCTGTCATTTTCGTCTTTTAAGTGATTAAATAAAAAAAACAAGTTTTTTAAACTGAAAGTAAGGAGCGACATTAAAACGAACAGAAATTATACCGTATATGAAAGGGACTGTCCCCTCCTCAACGCCTCGCTCTTTACGCTAAAGTTTTTTATTGTTTTAAAAATAAAGTTGTGAGACAGAGTCAAACTTTAGCGTAAAGAGCGAGGCGTTGAGGAGGGGACTGTCCCTTTCATATATGGAATAATTTCTGTTCGTTTTAAGCTTTAATGTCGCTCCTTACTTTTAGTTTAAAAAACTTGTTTTTTTTATTTAATTTTTGAACGTTTTTGAATAAATACAGGTTTTGATCTTGGCTCACCGTACATGAATAATTAAAACAAAATTTTCATATTAATTTGCTTTTATTTAATTAATGGCTTTCTCGAAACTTGTTTAATTTTATTTACGAACGTTTTTATTAGTAATAAATATACGTAACTTACGAATTAACTTACGTAACGAATTTCTATATCCATATATTTTTAATATGTTTATTATGGGGTTCGCCCCCTAATCAATACCTTGCTCTTTAAGCGAAAGTTCGAATTTTGTTCCAATTCTTTAAAAATGACCGCTTAATCACAAAGGCCACTAATTAGAATAAATAGCTCTTATGAAAGTACTAAAAAATCTTTGGCTTAAAGAGCGAGGCATTGACTACGGGGTGAACCCAATCATACATGTAATATTTTTTGTTCGTTTAAAGTTTCGATGTTGCTGCTGTTGCAGTTGAAATACTTGTTTTTTTATATAAAATTTCTGATCTTTTTTTAAATAATGCTGAGAAGTCCGGCGTCCCCTTCATAGCAATGTCCCTTCCCCTCCCACATAACCCCCGACCCACCCACCCCCACTACCAGGAAAAATCTCCCCTGAAAACGTCTGTATACTTCCAAATAACCAATACTATATGTTAACATTGGGTAAAGTTCATAACTTTCAGCCCTACCCCGGGAACTTCGGGGGATTAAGTCATTCTAAAAGACATATCCTACTTATAATATTTTCGAACATGCTGAACAAAATGGCTATCTCAAAATTTTGATCAGGTGACTTTGGGAAAAAAATGAGCGTGAGAGGGGGCCTAGTTGCACTCCATTTGTTTGGTCACTTAAAAAGCGAACTAGAACTTTTAATTTCCATTCCATTGAGCCCTCCCACGATTTTCTAGGACAACGGGGTCGATATGATCACCCCTGGAGAAAAAAAACAACAAATAAACACGCACCCGAGATCTTTCTTCTGGCAAAAAATGAAAAATTCCACATTTTTGTAGATGGGAGCTTGAAACCTCTACAGTAGGGTTCTCTGATATGCGAAATATGATGGTGTGATTTTCATTAAGGTTCTATAACTTTTAGGGGGTCTTTCCCCCTTTTTTCGAAAATCAGGCAAATTTTCTCAGGCACGTAACTTTTGATGGGTAGGACGAAACTTGATGAAACTTATATATTTCAAATTAGCATTAAAATCTGATTCTTTTGATGTACCTATTTGTATCAAAATATCGTTTTCTAGAGTTTCGGTCACCATTGAGCCGGGTCGCTCCTTACTTACAGTTCGTTACCACGAACTGTTTGACTAAAAGTAAATTTCAGTATGACACGAAGCAGCATAATTTTTTAGTTTAGTACTACTAAGTATCTATTTCGCTTGGAGTTTTCGTTTTCTTACTTTTTTTAGTGATTACGAAAGCTTAAATTAGCCTGATTTAAAAAAATGATTAGCCAATTAAACATGTTAAATCACAACCAAATTTGATGGAACTACAAGATCTACCAAATTTGGCTATTAACAGGAACCAAATCATCACGTTAAATTACCAAATTTGGAAATGGACGAAAATAAATAACAAATAAATAACAATTTGACAAAAAATTTACTAATTGGTCAAAAACTTAAGGGGTAACACACCCCTCCCCACCCTAGGTATGCTGCTGCTCCCATCACCACCCATTAGTTGGCAGTAGGAGTTCATTGTTCCTAAAGACTGTCCATTCAAGCTTCCCAGAGCTGTCACTGTGGGAATGGAATTTCATTAGGGCATAGGAAAGCCCTTGTAGGATTAGATGCTGAATTTGTGGAGTGTCATCACATATAGCAATTTAGTTGGTAGATAGATGTTGGTCAAGAGAATGGGAAACTAGTTAGACTTGAAACCCTAAGCTCCATGAAATAAAAAATCAAGGAAGCCATCTAGCTACATCTAGACTAAACAATACCATCATTTGTATAGCTCTGAATAATTACTACCTGTGTAGTTATATTCCACGTACTATATCTTACAAACTATAAATTATCAAAGCTTAGCTAAAAAATATTTGCAACATTGGGCACTACCACCAAATTACCCACGATATTATTTGTCAATGATGTGTCTGCTCGCAACTTGGCTAATTTGGAATATAGGACCTGATAAGATAGCTAAGAAATAAACATACCATTCAATTCAGTCTGTTCTCTTGATTCGGTCTTGATACTAACACAACAGCAATTAAAACAACACAAAGATAACGTCTGAAACCAGTTTTTGCGGTATTTGCTTGCTAAACAGCACTTTTCGGGAAATCTGAAGTTCAGATCCAAATTTAATAGACTTCCCCTTCTTGTTTTAAAGTGCCATTTTTTAGGCTATCTTTACGTATATGTTTCATAATAACCCCATTCCGTCGTATCCCCTTCTTGAAATAAGTGAGAGAGCCAAGCGTGGTGCCCTGACTATGATGTTTATTTTTTTTTCTTCAACGCTAGTGGGGGAGATTTGAACATCACAGAAAACTTTTTAAAGGCTCATTTATAAGCTAGTGTTTATATCTAATCGCTTTTTTAATTTGACTTGATAGCATCATCATAAAGTGCCATATGGCACCTGAAATGTGTACTTTGGGTGACATTTATGGAATGGAATGGATGGGTACTATTATAATATCCATGGTTGAAAACCCTATTCCTGACGTTTACAATGCCCCCTCTTCTATTTTCCCCCTTTCCTAGTATAACAGTTTTTGAAATGTTCAATCAAATTTTTATAACTGTGGAGTTAACTATGTATAACTTTTTGGCACCTGACTGTTAAAAACTCAGGGACTGATATTCAACTAGTCAATCATTTACCAAGGTTGTTTCTCTATAATTGTGTCTGTTGAGCCTACATTTAAAGTATTGAACAAATTGGTTTTCAGTAGTATAATCCCTCAGGATAGTATTCTAAATGGACGTGCACCGTCATGCAAAGTTTTTTGTCAACCGTGGGGTATCCACTCTTGTAGGTGATCCTACCATATCTTTTTTTTTGTGTTTTTTTCGCATTTGCTTGGCAAAAAGTACAAGAAAAAACTAGCTCGTCGGAGGGGAGGGTGTTGGATGTCCTTGTAGAACGCCGCCATTGATGCCCAATCAATGCTGTCATTTAGAAGTAACAAAGGTGTCCGATCAGTGCTATTGTTCAAGAGGATAGGACCCGATCGAGATGTGTTCTCCAATCAAGGTCGTATCTAGAATTGTTATTTATGAGGGGGGGGAGGGAGGGTCAGTACCAAAATCATAGACAGCGCGCTAGCGCTGCCTAAGTAAGGAACGATGTGGGCACAATGTGTTTTTTCTCCACCCCGGCCGTTCGTATCGAAGGAGTTGTTGTAGAAACTTCGGAAAGGGCTCATTCGATTGGAAACTGGAGTGGCTAGTGCCCTTTTTAAAAGTCGAAAGTGATTGGAGGGCATCTATCCCTCCCCCCACGTCCATCAGTCCCCCAAATACATCTAATCAAAACTTCGAGATACCCATTTTGTTCAGCGTAGTTGATTTTCAGACAGAAAATATCTTTTTGAGAATGACTCTCCCCGGCAACCCTCAGGGCAAGTATTTTAAATTATGCCCTGGGGGCATATAAGGTTTTTATATAAGGCGTTGTCGTAGAAACTTTAAAAAAGGCTCATTCGATTAGAAATTCAAAGGGCTATTACCCTTTTTAATAGTCGAAAGTGCTTGGAGGGCATCTAGCCCCCCCCCACGCCCATCATTTCTCAACGTGCCACCCATCAATATTTTGATATAACTATTTTGGTCAGCGGAGTTGATTTTCAGCCAGAAAATATGTTTGTGAGGTGGACACTCTCCCACAGCCCTCAGGGCAAGGGTTTTAAGTTATGCCCTGGGGGCATATAAGGTTTTTATGGAATGCGTTGTCGTAGAAACTTCATAACAGGGTCATTCGATTGGAAATTCAAAGGGCTAGTACCCTTTTTTATAGTAGAAACTGACTGGAGGGCAACTAGCCCCCCCCTCCCACGCCCATCCTTCCCCCAAACACATCCAATCAAAATTTTGAGATAACCATTTTGTTCAGCGTAGTTGATTTCCATACAGAAAAAATGTTTTTGAGGAGGACACTCCCCCACAACCCTCAGGGCAAGGGTTTAAAGTTATGCCCTGGGGGCATATAAGGTTTTTATAGAAGGCGTTGTCGTAGAAACTTCAAAACAGGCTCATTCGATTGGAAATTCAAAGGGCTAGTACCCTTTTTAATAGTCGAAATTGATTGGAGGGCAACTAGCCCCTCCCCCACGCCCATTATTCCCCCAAACATATCCAACCAAAATTTTGAGATAGCTATTTTGTTCAGTGTAGTTGATTTCCAGATGGAAAATGTGTTTTTGAGGAGGACACTCCCCCACATCCGTCAGGGCAAGGGTTTTAAGTTATGCCCTGGGGGTATATAAGGTTAAAGAAGGCGTTGTCGTAGAAACTTCAATAAAAGCTCACTCGACTGAAAATTTAAAACGCTAGTGCCCTTTTTAATAGTCGAAAGTGATTTGAGGGCAACTAGCCCCCCCCCCCCCCACACCCATCATTCCCTCAAACACATCCAATAAAAATTTTGAAATAGCCATATTGTTCAGGGTAGTTGATTTCCAGATAGAAAACATATTTTTCAGGAGGACACTCCCCCACAACCCTCAGGGCAAGAATTATAAGTTATGCCCTGGGGGCATATAAGGTTTTTATTGAAATCTTTGCCGGAGAAACTTGAAAAAGGGCTCATTCGATTTGAAATTCAAAGAACTAGTACCCTTTTTAATAGTAGAAAGTGATTTGAGGGCAACAAACCCCCCTCTCACGCCAACCTTTTCCCCAATTACATCCAATCAAAATTTTTAGATAGCCATTTTATTCAACGTAGTTGAAAGTTTTGGAGATTAGGTCTTCAAGGATGACAACCCTTCCCCCCACAGACTTCAGGGCAAGGGTTGTAAGTTATGCCCTGGGGGCATATAAAGTTTTTATTGAAAGTGTTGTCGTAGAAACTTCAAACGGGCTCATTCAATTGAAAATTGAAAGGCCTAGTGCCTTTTTTAATAGTTGAAAATGATTGGATAGCGACTAAAGCCCCTCTCACGCCCACCATTTTCTCAAAAACATCGAATTAAAATTTTGAGATATCCATTTTGTTCAACGTAGTTGAAAGTTCAGAAAATGTTGCCTTTTAAGAAGATAACCCCCTCAGAGCCCTCAGAGCAAGGGTGTTCAGTTATGCCCTTGGGGCACATAAAGTTTTTATTGAAAGCGCTGTCATAGAAACTTCAAAAGCGCTCATTCAATTGGGCATTGAAAGGGCTAGTGCCTTTTTTAATAGTTGAAAGGGATTGGACGCCCATCTCACGCCCACCATTTTTCCAGACATCAAATCAAAATTATTAGATATTCAAGTTGCTGTACTTAGCCAAAATTTCTGGAAATTAGGTCTTTCAGTAGTATAACCCCCTCAGTGACGTTATTGCTAGGGCTGTAAATTACGTCATGGGGACATACACGGTTTATATAGAAAGTTGTTGTATATGATTTATAGCATAGATTTTAGTCTTCCTCAAATCCAATATTTATTTACAAGATATTCTACCCACTCATGAGACAGAAATTTTGTAAGTTGCTGACAGGACTATGGTCTTATTCATTACTCATCAAGAAAAGTAGAAATCTGGTAAAAACGAAATGGCTGTGGAATTTCAGAATCGTTGCAGAATAGTTGAAATATGTAAGAAATATGTTTTTCTGACAGAATTAATAATCAAAATTAGTATTATTTTTATTCCTCGAAAATTACTGTATACAAAACTTCGAATTCCGTATCACAGAATTCATCATTTATCTTTGAATATTAGTGCGTCGAAAAAAAAACTCCTTCAGGAAAACTTCAGAAGAGAACTGCGGGATGTGGCTATAGTTATCGTGAATGAAAATTAACTTATCCACTCTGTGTGAACTGAGGCCATTTGTTTTCTAAGTCACTATCATAGTCACTATCAGGCCTACCACCTAAAATAGTCTTTCTGCGATCACACTAGTCGCAGGAATAGACAATAACTTGCTGGCAAGTGCGGCAACGTAGGAAATTTCATCGCGATTGTGTCTTTGGAACAGAAAGTAGAGATGCCATAATATCTCCCAGGACTCACCCCTGCTGCCACCTACAATTTAGTTTAATGCTGTCAGAACACCATATATGTGCATAGAGTCATTAGTGAGAATCTGTCAATGACCTCTTTCTCCAGGTGTGTTTTTGGCACGCCCTCAGCGAATGTCAATGTTGTTTCCGAGCAAAATGCCAAGGTCAATGTTGTTATTGTTATTCGAGCCAAATGTTGTTGTCGTTCGAAGCAAGTTAATGACACTTCTTTCCTGTTCGAGGTAGATATTATGATCCGAAAATAGAATTTGTTATTGTTATTTGAGCCAAATGATGTTGTTGTTCGAAGCAAAGTTAATGACACTTCTTTCCTGTTTGAGGCAGATGTTATGATCCGGAAATAGAATTTGTTGTTGTTAATTTAGCCAAATGTTGTTGTTGTTTGAAGCAAAGTTAATGACATTTCTTTCCTGTTCGAGGCGGATGTTATGACACAATTTGTTATTGTTATTTGAGCCAGATGTTGTTGTTATTGTTATTCGAGGCAGATGTTATGATCCGGAAATAGTATTTTTTTCCGTGCCAAATGTTACGAGTTCCCGGGAAACAGCTAGATCCCTCTTCTCAGCCAATCAGCGACTCTTTCTCACTGAGAAAACCATAAACCACGTGGTGCTGTCACGAGTCAGAACACCTGTGCTGTCGACCTCAATCCACCTATCGTGAATCAATAATTCCCCTTAGAAACAACAAATTAATTTTCCTTTTCTTGACAGATCAATCAATCAATGACATCATCTGTCAGACTTTAAAAATTTCCGCCTAGAAACATTTCTCCAGGAATAGATCCATATCATTAATGTCTTTGCCTCGGGAACAGTTCTACTGGTCGAACTCCAAAGGATATTAATAACCAAAGGCCATGGAAACAATTAGGCAAGAAACATCTTAGCGATGAATTGTTTTAGCGCGCGAAAAGGTTTCATATTAATTTGAAATGCGTTAGCGCAGAGATGCCAATAACAAAGGAACACGCTGAATTTACGTTTAGGGATTATTTGGGCGAAACCGTTTTAGACAGGTTATGGAACTATTTCGGCGAAACAGATAGAGACATTTTAAAAGAAGATTTTGAAGAGATTTTGGAGGAGGTTTTGAGTGTGGTCGTTATAATACACAAGTTTCATTTGAACAGTGTTGTGAGGTCCTCTAACCCAACCCCAAAGGGTTCCAATCCTCCCACCCCAACCCCGAAGGAAGCCCCCGGTCCTCAAAAGCCCCCCAAGCTCCCAAAGGCCCTCCACCGGTCCCCAAATGTCCCCCAGGCCACCAACTGTCCCCCCGGACCCTCAAAGCCCCCCCCCCAAGATCCCAAAGGGCCACCAGCGCCCCCAAAGGCCCACCCAGACCCCCAAAGGCCATCCCCGGGCCCCCCAAAGGCCCATCGAGCCCCCCAAAGGACCAACGGGGTCCCAAAGGCCCTCCACCGACCCCCAACTGCCCCACCGGTCCCCCAAAGGCCCTCCCCCTGGTCCACAAAGGTCCCCCGGGCTCCCAAAGGACCAACGGGGTCCCAAAGGCCCTCCACTGGTCCCCAAATGTCCCCCAGGCACCCACAGGTTCTCCCTCTGCCCCCAAGGCCCCCCTCGACCCCCCAAGGCCCTCCCCCGGCCCCCCAAAGGCCCAACGAGCGCCCCAAGGCCCCACGGGGTCCCAAAGGCCCTCCACCAGTCCCCAAATGTCCCCCAGGCCCCCAAAGGCCCTCCCTGTGCCCAAAGGCCCTCCCTGTGCCCCAAAGGCCCTCCCCCGGCCCCCAAATGTCCCCCGGACCAGAGAAGCGCCGCCGGGATAACACACACACACACCAAGTGCAGCCCGGATATGCAAATGTAAGTATTTTTTCCCACCTTTCTATTTCTTCCAATTTTAGTCCTTTTCAATCCCAATATAAACGTATCTCTGTGAGATATTAACCCTCACCCCAACCAATGTTTTAAATTTATCTCCCTCGGATATATCTAAATATAATTTTTTACAATGAAACCACTCTTTTCTCTGCTCCCCCTCCCTCGGAGATATCTAAATGTATTTTTTTGCAAAGAAACCGCTCTTTTCTAATCATTGCTATCGCTCCAAATTATCATAAGCGAATATTTTTAGGTAATTTCTATTAATAATCACTGCCTTTGAAACTCAAAATTCTATTTTTTCTAATCTTTGATATTTTCTCTGTTGCTATTTCTTCGCTGTTATCGCATAAGCAAATATTTTTCATGGGTAATTTCAATTAATGCTCATCATTTGAAACTCAAAATCCCCTATTTTTCACAATTGATTACCAAATAGTTTCAAGAGAAGGAACTGAGTGAGATTATTCACATTTATCTATTTGTTACATATGGACCCCGTAATTTGCGCAAGGACATTTTAAAATAACTTTCAATCTTACAAAGCCTTGCCAATATTTTAGTGATGTGGAAACATTGTTGAATAAGAATTAACGGTTCTCGAATTCAATTGTACTGTTTCCCAGAGAATACGCTTGGAAACAGAGCAGACACGAGATTAAAATAATCTAGGCTCATTTGGAGTCATAGACAACCTGTATGGGAAGTAGGCGAAACGACTTATGTCGCCTAACAATACGGTTTTTTGGGACATTAGGTAAACGGCTGGGAGCCGCGGTGTCCGGAATGCGCCGATGGGTCCGGGGGGTGCTGTGGGGGCAAGGTTAGGGAAGTGCCGGGGGGAAGTGCCACAGGGATGCGCCACGGGCTCGAGAAGCATCGCGGGAAGCGATGCGGGTCCCGAGAAGCACCACAGGGATGCGCTGTGGCTCCGAAAAGCGCGGCGGCCCCGAGAAGCTCCACAGGGATGCGCTGTGGCTCCGACAAGTGCCACGGGTCAGGGAAGCGCCAGCGGGGTGCGCCCCGGGTCAGGGATGTGCCCCAGGGCTGCGCTGAGGCTCCGACAAGCACCACGGGTCTGGGAAGTATCCTCGGGGTGCACCAGGGGTCTGGGAAGCGCCACTGGGATGCGCCATGGCGCTGAACCGTGCCACGGATGGGCCGGGAAGCGGTCTGGGGCCTGGTTAGGGGGGGGGCGCTGGGGGGAGCGCCAAAAAAAAAAAATAAATTTTTAACACTTTGAAAATAAACGATCAAATTGTCGCCTTCCATGTCATATCTTAAGTTGGAACTTTCAGTTGAATTAACCAAATGTTATTAATGATCGGGCTTTTCTGAGTTGGATTTCTTAGTCTTTCATAGGTGTGTAGTGTCTGAAACCTATGATTTGGGATGTGTAGTTTGCTATTTTCGACTTTTCTGAGCTAGGTTTCTTAGCCTTTCATAGGTATGTGTTGTCAGAACATTATGATTTGGGATGTGTAGTTTGCTATTTCAGGCTTTTCTGAGCTAAGGTTTTCTAGTATTTCGTAGGTGAATGTTGTCTGAAACCAATAGTTTGGGATGTGTAATTTGCTATTTCCGACTTTTCATAACCGGATTTCTTAGTCTTTCGTAGGTGTGTGGTGTCTGAAACCTATGATTTGGGATGTGTGGGTTGCTATTTCAGGCTTTTCTGAGTTGGATTTCTTAGTCTTTCATTGGTGTGTAGTGTCTGAAACCTATGATTTGGGGTGGATGGATTGCTACTTTCGACCTTTCTGAGCTGGATTTCTTAGCCTTTCATAGGTGTTTGTTGTCTGAAACCTATAGTTTGGGATGACTAGTTTGCTATTTTTGACTTTTCTGAGCTAGGTTTCTTAGCCGTTCTTAGGTGAGTGTTGTCTGAAACCTAGGATTTGGGATATGTAAATTACTATTTCGGGCTTTTTTCTAAGCTAGTTTTCTTAGTCTTTCATAGGTATGTGTTGTCTGAAACCTATGATTTGGGATGTGTGGGTTGCTATTTTTTTACTTTTCCGAGCTGGATTTCTTAGCCGTTCATAGGTGAGTGCTGTCTGAAACTTGTGATTTGAGATGTTTTATTTGCTATTTCCGTCTTTTATTAGCTAGGTTTCATAGCCTTTCATAGGTGTGTGTTGTCAGAAAATTACTATTTGTGATGTGTAGTTAGCTATTTGAACTTTTCATAGCTAGGATTCTTAGTCCATCATTTGTCTTTGTAGTCTGAAACCAATAGTTTGGGATGACTAGTTTGATATTTCAGGCTTGTTCATTTTGAATTTCTGTCATGAAATGCAAGAGTTGGAAATTAGGGTCTTAGTCCACCAGCTCAGTATTAGGGTCCCAGTCCACCAGCCTGAACGGTGGAAATTCACTAGCTCAGAATTGGGGTCTTAGTCCACCAGCCTGAATGGTGGAAATCCACTAGCTCAATATTGGGGCCTCAGTCCACCAGCCTGAATGGTGGAAATTCACTAGCTCAGTATTTGGGTCCCAGTCCACCAGCCTGAACGGTGGAAATTCACTAGCTCAGAATTGGGGTCTTAGTCCACCAGCCTGAATGGTGGAAATCCACTAGCTCAATATTGGGGTCTCAGTCCACCAGCCTGAACGGTGGAAATACACTACCTCATAATTGGGGTCTGAGTCCACCAGCCCGAATGGTGGTAATTCACGAACTCAGAATTGGTGTCTGAGTCCACCAGCCCTAACGGTTGAAATTCACTAGCTCAGACTTAGGGTATTAGTCCCCCAGCCTGAACGTTTGAAATCCACTATATCAATATTGGGGTCTCAGTCAACCAACCTGAATGGTTGAAATTCACTAGCTCAGAATAAGGGTCTTAGTCCACCAGCCCGAATGGTGGAAATTCACTAGCTCAGAATTGGAGTCTTAGTCCACCAGCCTGAATGGTTGAAATTCACATTAGACGACACAAAAACTTACACACACACAAAAACTTACACAAACGCA